>NC_034438.1:3880220-4180220 GCF_002078875.1 Numida meleagris | reverse complement strand
TGTGTTCTAAAAATACAGTATTGGGAAGAATTTTTCTTTCCCTCCCTCATTGGCTGTTGTGATATAGTAATTTCATTGCAGATATTTTACTTAATATACAGTGTTCTGAAAAAGGGCTGAAATGTGTAAGAGAATGTATATAAATTATTGAAGTAACCAACTTAGTGATCACAGTATTCCATAGGCTTTGATATGTGACAGTCATTAGACTATTTACAGACATGATTTTCATGATAGTTTGCTGTGTGATCTTGGATAAATCATGTGAATGAATTCTCCTACTGATCTTTGCATGAACTGGAGGGAAAAGAAAAGAACAAAACAAAATCGAACTTGACTATGCTTTTGGATCCATTCTGGATAGCATTTAGAATGTCACTGATGTATCCTTCTCTTCTCTTGAAAGTCTGAAACAGGCTTTTTCTGTTCTTACTTGGAGTTAGGATAAGTGTTTATATTATAGAGACCTGAAAATTGGGTAAAAAAAGTGTTGTTTTTTTTTTGCCAGTGAGAAGCAGTTGAATGAATGTGTTCATGGCACCTTTTCATAAAAATGCTTTATAAAGTATCTTCAAATGTCTATGCACTTGATTTTTTTATTTTTTTTTTTCACAGGCTTCATGCAGTTTATTCAGTCAGTGCCAGTTGCAGAAGTTCTTGCTACTGAGGAAAGTATACAGGTATGTGATGTAGTACTTTTTAAGTCTTCTACTCATCAGGCAGTGTAAATTGCAGCCTTAGATCTCATGCGTCAGTCTTTACAGTCTCTCCACGGATTTTTGTATCTGCTGTTTAGAAGACAGATGCAGTCTTGAAATGCACCAGATTTTTTTTGCTTTAGAAAAACAAACTTAAATCACCACATGAGTGTCTCATGACCTAAGAGTAACACCATATAAATAATTAAACTCTATCTTAGTTGTGATACTGAAGTTGTGATTTTCCTGTAATGATGAATGGAATGTCAGACACTTTTCTGTACTCTTCTGTTTTAAGATATTTCTGTTGTTTACTCAGTGGTTTTGATACCTTGTGAAAGCACATATTAACGCTTTTTAGACTGAACAACTAAGTATTCTGTCCATTTAATTTTTAACATCTATTTCCACTCATGGTGGACGTACAGATTCTGTGTGGTATGCTTTGGAGCAAGTTTTCTTTAACATTTTCTTTAACAGGGACATGTAATTGAATAGTGACAGAAAAAAAAAATCAGTACAGTTTCAAGCATAGTGCAAGCTCGGTTGCAGAGCTTAGCGGATCAGGATAGGATCATCCATCGGCACCATACCCATTAACCATGTCCCACGTGCCGCATCTCCATGTTTCTTGAACACCTCCAGGGATGATGACTCCACCACCTCCTTAGGCATCCCGTGCCAGTGCCTGACCACTCTTTCTGAGAAGTAGATTTCCCTATTGTCTGAACCTTCCCTGGCACAATGTAAGGCTGTTACCTCTCATTCTATCACTCGTTACCTGAGAGCAGTGGCTGGCCCCCACCTTGCCACAACTCCCCGTAAGTAGCTGCAGAGAAGCCTCCTCTTCTCTAGATTAAACAGTCCCAGTTATCTCAGCTGTTCATCCTAAGATTTGTGTTCCAGACCCCTCACCAGTTTTGTTGTTGTTCTCAGGAGTCACTCCTTTGCCTCAATGTCTTTCTTGTAGTGAGAGGCCCAAAACTGAACACAGTTCTCAAGGTGCAGCCTCAACAGAGCTGAGCACAGAGGTTGATCCTCTGCAGTCCCTGCTCCTGCTGACAGCACTATTTCTTTACAAGCCAGGATGCCACTGGCCTTCTATGCCACCTGGGCACACTGCTGGCTCATGTTCAGCTGGTCGTCAACTTGCAGTCTCAGATCCTTTTTCACAGAACATATTTCTGTGTGATTTTTCCTGATCTGTCACAAACCTATCCCTGAGAAAGTACTTTTTTATAATCATGGTTATTAATTAGTATACCCTTAATGTGTTGTTAATTTTCTGAGACTATCTTAAAGATATGCATTTCAATTTGCACTTCAGATCTATTTCTGCTGAGTGTGAGAATATGGTGATTAAGATGAAATGTAAAGACAGCAATATAGAATTAAATTAGATCTTACTAGTTTTGATGCAAAGTGGGAGGTGGCTGTTAGCTTAACATTACACTACTGGCTATTTGTGGTCTTGTTTTAAATCTTCAATTATTAGTTACAAAAACCATGTTTCAGGTCATACGGGATATCTAAATGTGTTGTTGACTTCCCTTCCAGAACTTCTTCAGAAAGCACGCACCTAGTGAGACTGGACCTCACGGAATAAGTGCAGAGGTGATGGACACGTATGTTAAGAGCTGTGGTAGGTGACACTACTACAACTGATAATTTTGTATCTGAAATAATAATGGTTGGGGTTGATGAGTTATTTAGGCACTTCAATTTAGATGTCAGCAGCTGGAGGACTATACAGCTACTTGCTGTCAGGACCTCTGTTGTAGCAAGTGTAGATCTTGTTTATGTACCCGGTAAGGTCTAAAGCTTATCCAGCTGATCAGTCATTAAGTGCTTTGCTATTAAATTTAACTTTCATTTTTAATTGAAAGATTCTAATGGACAAAAAGCTAGTCTTTAATTTGTCAGGACTACAGCAATGTTGAGGCTTCTTGGAACGTTCAGGGTGGAATTAGAGGCCATGAATTTTGCTGATAATTAGCATCCGTGCATAGATTTTTGAGATAACGTAGGAGAATTAGGATTTTCTTTCTACTTAGTGCCTTTTTTTTCTGGAGGGGGGAGGCGATGCAAGAAGGAGGAGGAGTAATGCAAAATATTTCAACTTATTTCCCATTATGATCAAGGAGTCTGCAAAGCCCTCAAAAGGGAATGCCATTGACTAATGAAAAGGGTAACTTTGAGTTGGACGTGCAGTATGCTATTTCTCTCCTCTGCCCTCTTTCCTTCTCCTTGAAGGAGATTAGAAGCTAAAAATGCTCTTCTTTCTAGCAATAATCTTACCTTTGGTCCTTCCATTTCATCAGTTAGATTCTTTATAATTCAGGGAGTTGTAAAGTATTTGTGCAGTAATGAATCATCTGTATTTGAGATAGAAAATTTCAATTTGCTATTAAAGCAAGTGATTTTTTTTTCTTGGATGACACTGTTCAATTTCTTACTCCATTTGGATAAAAAGAAAATGTGGTAGTGTAGTTCTTTGGTCAGTAAATGGGTGCTCGTGTAAAAGTGTTTGCTGTCCATCAAATTAAAAAGCTTTGTCCTACAAAAAATGTCATTCAATTGTTGCTCTGTAGTATCTTCTTTTTTTATTCTTTCTGATGTAGTCAGTAGAACTTCTTAAAATGGTTCTGGTTAGTGGGTGAAAGAAATAAGAGTTTGCATTAGTTCCAATGTATTTATCACATCCTAGGTTACTGCTTAGCTTGTAAATACTGCTGACATACACATTCAGATTCATATCAATGTCTAATGCTTGTTTACAGTTTTATAAATATCATTTCAAGTTTGAAGTACATACATTTATTTTGCTCAAAGTGCTTCCTCTTAATTTTGAAGTGTCTTAATCCAAGTATTGAAAGAAATTAGTTTTTTTGTCACTATTATGCAAATAATTGGGTAGCAGAAGTTTAATCTAGGCAGTTTTGAGTAAATTTGAATTTCAATTCATTACTTCATGTTCTTCGTATTGCTGATAATCTTGATTATTCTTCCTTGTCTTCCCATCCTCTGCGGCATACTTAGTGCTTGTGAACAAGATTTAAGATTACATTATATACTGCTGTTAATTGTGCAGAACTTACTTGTTGCTCTCCAGGAGATGTACTTGTTTGATGCTTACAATTTACTTCTTACAGCTGGTTATTGTGTAATTACTTACATCCTTGGAGTTGGAGACAGACATCTGGATAATCTTTTACTAACAAAAACAGGTAAATTCCTTTTAGTAGTATAATTTTATAATGACATTTATTTAATTTCAAATGTGTGGGAAATATTCAAATGTATTGGCTCAAATTTCCTTGTGGATAGAACCCACTGAGTATTGGATATCAAAATGTATTCTTATACTTCCAGTGCAAAAGTGTATTGTCTCATCTAAGGTAGTATTTGATTCAGCAAGTCAAAGTTTAAATTTTAACTACACACACAGATGAGCTTAATTTGGAGGGGACCTAGAAGATCATCTAGTTCCAACCGCCCAATAAAAGTAACATGACAAATGAATAATAAGGAAACAAGTAGATTAAGCATGCTCTAATCAAATTAGGCAAGAAATAATATATATCTGATATGTGGTATTGATGTTTTTGTAACAGGAACTTAGATATCTGAAGTCTGAATTCAACTAAACACAGAAATGTTTACAAACACTAGATTACTGTACAGATTTCACTTTGTTTATTTTACTATCTTGTATTCTACTTTGGCATTTTTATACTCATGAAAGCTTGACTTCAGCATTGTTTTTTTTTTTTTTTTAACACAAGTTCTTTCTTGAGTGATGCTGACCTTTTTGAAAGTAGTATGGACACAGTATAGGGTAAAACTTGTCTGCCTTTCCCTAAGACCAAAAAACCTGTTGCTGTTGTTTTAAGCTTTTATAAAAATCACACTTGAATTTTTTAAAAAATCTTGTTCAAAGCTGAAAAAAAGAATGCTGTAATAGGTAGCTGTAAACTAATTCTAACTCCAAGTATCATTATTGATCTTTATCAAACAATTTAATCATTCATTAAATTATTCCTGTTTTTCAGATTTTCTAACATGCAATTGAAAGCAATTTCAAGATGTACTAATTGCACGCCAGTTGCATTTTAGTATTTTATGTACACTGTTCCAAATACAGTAGACGTCTAGGCAAGTATTATCAGTAGTCATGTGGAATTATATATAATCTCTGTAACTTCCCTGGGATATCCCTGATAATTCTTCTCTCAGATTTGACTTTCTTCTAAAAGAAATGGTTCTATGAACTTTTCAGTTGCTCTTCGAAGAAACTGAAAACATGATGCAGCCCCAAACTGGGAATGCCACATGAGACCTGGCAGAGCAATGCTCACTTCAGAGTTGTGTCTTACCTCTGAATATTTTTTTTAACAAAACCAAGCCACACTGTAGAGTAAAAAATCCAGCTGTTCCATCAGACTAACTGCTGGTCTGGATCATTCAACTGAAGTTGGCTTTTTGTTTTTCCCAGCTATTTGTAGAAGGGATTAGAGTCTAAATGTCCTACCTATTACAAATTCATAAGATCATAGAATCATAGAATTGCTCAGGTTGGAAAAGACCTTCAAGTTCATCAAGTCCAACTGCAACCTAAACACACTATCCTAACTCTTAACAACCCAATGCTAAAATCCTGTCCCTGAGCACCACATCCAAATGGTTTTTAAACATGTTCAGAGATGGTGACTGAATCACCTCCCCAGGGAGCCTATTCCAGTGCTTCACAACCCTTTCCGTAAAGAAGTTTTTCCATATCCAACCTAAACCTCCCCCGGCGCAGCTTGAGGCCATTTCACCTTGTCCTGTCACCAGTGAGAAGAGATCAGCCCCGCTCTCACTGCAATCACCTTTCAGGTATTTGAAGAGAGCAATAAGGTCTCCCTTCAGCCTCCCCTTCCCCAGACTAAACAGCCCCAGTTCCTTTAGTCACTCCTTGTAGGGCATATTCTCCAAGCCCTTCACCATCCTTGTTGCCCTTCTTTGCACCTGCTCCAGCACCTCAATGTCCTTCCTGTATTGAGGTGCCCAAAACTGAACCCAGTACTTGAGGTGGGGCCTCACCAATGCCGAGTACAGGGGCAGGATGACTTCCCTAGTCCTGCTCACCACCCCATTCCTGATCCAAGCCAGTATGCCACTGGCCTTCTTGGCCACCTGGGCACACTGCTGGCTCATATTCAGCCAACAGTCCATCAGTACACCATCTCCTAATGAAGAAGAGTTAGATGTTAAGTGTTTATAGCAAGGTAAAACATTTAATGAGTGAGAAAAGTGTAAATAAAATATATTATTTGGGGAAAAGAGACATATCCACATGGATGGCTTCGCAGTATGCCTGAAGCATATGTTACAGTGACTCAAAGTACTTCAAATTAAAGTATTGGAAATTGATTCTGGGAGAATGTCTTGAAGTAAGCTTGTCGGAGAACAACTGAAGCAAATATGTTTTCCCTTATTTGATTGGGATTGTGAAAATGAACATTTAAAAATCTGTCAAGAGGTCCCTATCATTTATATGATTACGGGTATGAAGCATTTTTTATTGCAGGTACTGTTTGCATAGTCAGAGTAATAATAATTTAGTCTTCTAATGTGAGGTAAAGCTATGTTAGGAAGTAACTATAGCTTAGTTTGAGTTAGTGGAAGAATTTAAACATAACAGCAGAGGGCAGTGCACACTCACAGTAAATTCAGAGCCTGAAATTATTTTCATCTGCTACCTTTGTTCTCTCACAAACCAAGACATCATAAGTTGGAAAAACTAACTTCTTAGCTCAAGGAATGTATCTAGAAACACCGTTCTTAAATGATATGACCATATATGCATACTTTCTTGTCTATATTTAAACAATTGAATTGATTACTTCTAGTATCTTTGAGCCTGAAATTCATGCCTTTTATTTCTAGCCCTACAAAAATGGAAGTGTCTCAGGGGATCAGATCTGTTTCACCTGTTTTCTTAAGTAACTTCCCTTTCTGTTTTTTTTTTTATGGCTAATATTGTAGGGTTGGAATTTAACAGTCACTCAGGAACAGCAATTAATATTTGTTGTCCAGTTTTGTCTCTATCTGTAATTTATAAGCATGCCTAATAATTATAAACCTTTTCAAATTAAGATGTAATAAATGTGAAGCTGGATTAGACAATGGAATAAGTTAATAAGAATGAGATGTGTACGTTATGGCACTCACTGTATGTTGAAGGAAGGGGAGAACAGCCCTTAGAAGAAGCACGAAGTTCATAAGATGTCTGATACTGAGAGGACAGGTAATTGTATATAAATACCATGCTATGTAGTACAAAATACTGATCATAGTGAAGGTGACTGAGCCCTGGCACAGTTTGCCCAGGAGTCTCCATCCTTGGGGATATTGAAAAGCTTTCTAGATATGGTCCTGGGCTGGGCAAACTGATCTAGGTAGCACTACCTGAGCAGTGAAATTGGATGAGATGTTTTCCAGAAGGTCCCTTCCAATTTGATCCATTCTGATAAATAAAATTTGAAGAGTAATCCTCTAAGTCCAGTTGTTTTTTTTTTTTACCAACCAAGCTATGTAACTGTAGGAACTCTCAAATGATGATGGCATAAATTTTCTTATGTAGTAGTTCAGAACTGAAAAACCTTACTCAATAGTTAATTAAATATCATGGAATCATAGAATGGCTTGGATTGGAAAGGACTTCAAACGTAAAAGTTGTTCCAGCCCCCTGCTGTGGGCTGGGCTGCCAGCTGCTAAATCAGGCACTCGATCAGTTGCTCAAGGCCCCATCCAGCCTGGCCTCCAGGGATGGGACATTGACAGTTTCCCTGGGCAGCCTGCTTTAACACCTCACCACCCTCTCAGTGAAAAATTTGTCTAACATCTGATCAAAATCTCCCCTCTATTATTTTAAAACCATTCCCTCTTGTTCTGTCACATCTATCTATGTAAAAATATGATTTTCCTCCTTTTTATAAGCTCCCTTGTAAAGGCCACCCCTCTTCTGATGCAGCCGAGGATACTGTTGGCTTTCCAAGCTGCAAGTATGCACTGCTGACTCGTGTTAAGGTTTTCGTCTACCGGTACCCTTACTGCCTTCTCAGGGCTGCTCTCAATGAGTTCTTCTCTCCGTTTGTGTACATATCTGGGATTGCCCCAACTTAAGCGCAGCACGTTGTGCTTGGTTTTATTGAGCTTCATTAGATTCACATGGGCCCACTTTTCAAGCTTGTTCAGGTCCCTCTGGAAGGCGTCTCTTCCTTCTGTTGTGTCAACTGTGCCACTCAGCTTGGTGTTGTAAATATGACGCTGATTCTCCTGTAGACTGTTGCACAGCTTGAATTCCTACCTAAGGTTATTCTTCAAATAATGTCACACCTGAGGCTGACAAACGTTAAGTGGTGTTTTGAAGAACTGTACTCCTGGAGAAAAGTTGTTGATAGCTTTTTGCCTTCTTCCTTACAGATGTATATCAGAAGGAATGACTGTGCTAAGCAAATACACTATCACTCTAAAAGTCAATTCTCACAGCATAAAAATTCTAACTGAATGTATTCTGTCCTCTTAAAATTATCTTCAGTACGCTAAATACTAAGTTGCAGAATTTTTTTTGAAACTCATATAAAGAAGCTGTTCCAGAATACGTAAAGCTGGAGAGTTCACCTTTCTATCCTGCTCTTTCTGCTGCTACTTAGTATTTTATGTTTCTATACCTTCTAAAATAGGTAGCAGAATCTTTTTCCAGCCTTTTCCTTCTAATTTAGCTGATACTGACTTATTAAGATCTTGTGTAAAGGCGTGAAATGGGGTCTAATAGGTAGAAATGGCAGCATAGAAAAAAGAAACAAAAAACTAGCTGGTGAATTTTTAGTGGAGGAAAACACAGTCTGAGACAATAAAAATATGACTCTTTAGAAGGACTGCCAGGAAGCTGATCAGTTTTCTTTCAGAATGACAAGGTTTGGTTTGTCTCAGGGATGATGCAGAACACTGTCCTCAACATCATCAACTTAGGATGGAAAAACTTTTAAAAGATCCAAGAACCTTCCTGAGATTCTTGATAAACTATCTCAATCATTATTTTCTTTACAGTGGGATTCCAAGTATCATCCCTTGATTAAAAAACACAAAGGAAGCCTTCTATCATTATTTTATAGTTTAGTATGCTGACTTAATTGATCTTGGAGCTATCCAAATAAAAATAAATTTAGCCTGTTTAATATTTCTCAAATCTATGTACTAAATATATAGAATGTATTCAAATTAAAACTTTTTGTGTACATTTTGAGTCATAGCCTAAAAATCTACTGAATTTTGAAATATAGCTAGAGAAGCTATAACCATTATATAAGATGGCCTCATCTTTATTTTATTCATTTTTAGGACTGAGATATAAGTTGATGATCTCCAGAGGTTCCTTTCAAGTCCTACAATTCTGTGTGTGATTCTCTATATGTTCATATGCATTCATATTAATGTTTTTGAATGTTTCAGTTACATCTTAGTTACTAATTTACGTTATTAATTAGTGCCTCCTTTACCTCCAGAGCAAACTAAGAAAAGATTTAATTACTGCCACTAGAGTTATTCTTTTATTCAAATGTTGTCCCTGGACTCTTCATGATGATGGAATTTGAATAAGTGAACTGAAAACAGACCCTCCCCCAGACTCTTTAATTAAACTGTTTTTGTAACGCAGTGGAGATGTGTCTGTGTATATCAGCGTCTACTTCAAAAAACTTACTTATAAAATTCATTTTTGTAAACTAACTTCTGTAACAGTGTGAAAATACTATTCAAGGAAGTTTTTAACACAATTAGATATGCAAAATGTAATGAATGTGACATTTATCAACTAGTGAATATTTAGTTTGCTCATTAAGTATCCTTGTGATCTCCCTCAGACAATTGACCGTGATGGAATTTGTTTCTTGAGTTGAAGAATGCTTATGACAGACCTCAAGCAGTTTTCTCTGGTGATGGAACATCCATTATTCAGTGATATGAATGACTAATTGAAAAATACTAGCTGTTGCAGTTTTTTCAAGGATGTTTATCATTTAAGCTTATTAAAATGATTATAGATGCTTCAGGGTATAATACTGGCAAACAAATATAGAATCACCAAGGTTGGACCAAGCATCCACTTACTACCACTATTTCCCCACTAAACCATGTCCCTTAGTATCACATCTAAACATTTATTGACTACAGTACCTCCAGTGAAAGTGACTTAACCACCTCCTTGGGCAGCCCATTCCAGCACCTGACTACTCTTTTGGAACAGAAATTTTTTCCTAATTTTCAACCTGATTCCCCCCTGGTGCAATTTGAGGCAATTCCCTCTACTCCTGTCACTGGGTATGCAGGAGAAGAGGCTGATCCCCACCTTGCCACGTCCTCCTTTCAGATAGATGTAGGGAACTATAAGATCTCCTCTGAGCCTCCTCTTCTCCAGACTAAACAATCTCAGTTCCCTCAACTGCTCTTCACAAGACTTGTGCTCCAGACCCTCACCAACTTCATTGCCCTTTTCTGGACAGACGCTAGGGCCTCAGTGTCTTTCTTGTAATGATAGGCCCAAAACTGAACACAGTGCTCAAGGTGCAGCCTCAACAGAGCTGAGTTCAGGGGGACGATCACCTCCCTGCTCCTGCTGGTAACACTTTTCCTGATACAAGCCAGGATGCCATTGGCCTTCTCGGCCACGTGGACACGCTTCTGGTTTACATTTAGCCAAGCATGAACCAACACCCCCAGGTCCATTTCTTCCACACAGTCTTCCATCCACTCTGTCCTAAGCTTGTGGTATTGCATGGGGTTGTTGTGGCCAAAGTGCAGGACTTGGGACTTAGTCTTGTTGAACTTCATCCCACTGGCCTCAGCCCAGCGATCCAGCCTGTCCAGATTGCACTGTAGGGCCTTCCTACCCTCAGGCAGATCAGCACTTCCTCCTGACTTGATGTCACCTGCAAACTTACTGAGAGTGAACTCAATCCCCTTGTCCAGGTCATCAATAAAGATATTAAACAGGACAGACTCCAATACCAACCCCTGGGGAGCACCATTTGTGACCGGTCACTAGATGGATGTAACTCCATTCACCACTTCTCTCTGGGCTGTCCTCCAGCCAGTTCATTACCCAGCAGAAAGTGTACCTGTCCAAGGCATGGGCTGGCAGCTTTCACAGGAGAATACTATTGGAGACAGTGTCAAATGCTTTGCTGAAGTCTACGTGAATTACATCAGCAGCCTCTCCCTCATCCACCAGCCGGGTCACACAATTGTAGAAGGAGGTCAGGTGAAGGACCTGCCTTTTGTGAACCCGTGCTGGCTGGGCCTGATCTCTCAATGGTCCCACACGTGCCATGTGATCTCACGCAAGGTGTTCTGCTCCATAACCTTTCATGACACCAAGGTCAGGCTGACAGGGCTTTAGTTCCCTGGATCCTCTGTACAACCCTTCTTGTAAATAATGGTCACGTTGGCAAGCTTCCAGTCCCCCTGAGCTGTCTTTAGTTGACCAGGATTGCTGACAGATGGTGGAAGGCAACTTGGAAATTACCTCCACCAGCTCCCTCAGCACCCTCGGGTGGATCCCATCCAGCTCCATGGACTTGTGGCAGTCCCAGTGGAATAATACATCTCTTAACTGTTTCCACCTGAGTCATAGGGAGTTTATTCTGCTTGCCATCCCAGACTTCCAGGTCAGGGGGTAGAGTACCCAGGGGATAACTGGTCTGACTTTTAAAGACTGACATAAAGAAGGCATTGAGAACCTCAGCCTTATCCTTAGTGCTCACATTCCCCGCTGCATCCTGTAAAGAATGGAGATTCTCCTTAGTGCTCCTCTAACTGCTAATATATTTGTAAAGAAGTTATTTGTTCTCTTTTACCCCGGCGGCCAAGTTGAGCTCAGACTGGGCTTTTGTCTTTCTAATTTTCTCCCTGCGCATCCTAACAACTTCTTTGTACTCTCCCTAAGTTGCCTGTCCCTTCTTCCACAGGAGTTAGATACTCTTTTTCTCCCAGAGAAAAACTCCCTGTTCATCTGCGCCAGTTTTCTTCCCTGCTGGCTCATCTTGCGGCACAGGGGCATAGCGTGCTCCTGCACCTTTAAGACTTCCTTCTTGAGGAGCGACCAGCCTTCCTGGACCCCTTTACCCTTCAGAACTGAATACCCAGGGACTCTCCCTACCAGTGTCATGAACAGTTCAAAGTCTGCCCTCTGGAAGTCCAAGGTAGCAGTTTTGCTGTCCCCACTCCTAACTTCACCAAGAATAGAGAACTCTACCATTTCATGGTCACTCTGCCCAAGACAGCTTCCAGCCTCCACCTCTCTCACTCGTCCCTCTCTGTGAAAAGAAATAGAAAAATGTGTTCATAACTGTTGAGTTCCATAATGCTGAAGCAAGAGTTAGTATATATTTCTGTTTCTGTACTATCATGACTACATAAGTTATGCTAATGATTTTCTAGTTTCATGTTGAAAACTTCATTTTTCTCTATGAAGAAAATGTAAAAAGTAGATTTATTAGTGTCACTAGGGAACTCTGCTTTGGATGTAAAACTCACCTAACAGTTCAAACACCTGACTGTCCTTTATTTACCTCCTGATTTCTCCTCCATACCGACTACAGCAAAGTTTCTCTCTGTCCAAAGGAAATACTTTAAGCAGGCCAGCAGTACTAGGGAAGTGAGTGTACATAGCACTGTGGAGACCATACCTTGCATACTGTGTTCTGGGACCCTGGCTGCAAGGAGCAGGTTGAATTGTGCAAGTTTATGAGAAGCAGAGCTGGTGAAAGTACTAAAAACCAAGACTTCAGTGAAGCAACTGAGAAAATTGGGGTGGTTTAGTTTGGAGAAGAATAGGCTGAGAGAAAACCGCAACGCTCTGGAGTAACCTGAAAGGAGGTTGCAGTGACGGAGGTATCTATCTCTTTTTGAGGTGACAAGTGATAAGAGTTGGTGAGACTTGATGCCATTTTCCTCAGGAGAGGTTTAGGTTGGACAGAAAGAAAAATTTCTTCATAGAGAGGATGGTCAAGCATTAGAATGGGCTGCCAAGGGCGATGGTGGAGTCTCCATCCCTGGAGGCATTAAAGGGACATGCAGACATTGCACGGAATGGCATGGTTTAATGCTGGGACGTGATACGTTGAATTTGACAGTTGGACTTGATAATCTCTAAGATCTTTTCCAACCTACATGATTTTATGGTTCTGTGACCTTTCATTTAATATACATTTTGACCTATTTTTCATGCAGCTATAGTATTGTTGAAATGATGTGTTTCAAAATTCAGTATCAAACTGAAAATGTTTGCAGAACACTTTCAAAAACACTTTTTGCTTTATATGGCCAATATTTACCATTTAAGAAGCAAGTCAGGAATATTCCTAGAAAATGGCTTCTTAAGAATTGATAAATTACACTGCTTACATTTTTGATGACTGCATTCTGTTTGTATACAAAAATATATATAGTCTTTAGATAATCAAATGTTCTGGTATTATGTTTGAAATTGCTGTTTCATTTTTTTTATTTTGCTCCATACTGCATCTCTCATGATATTCAGCAGGATTGAAAAGGGGAAATGGTTTTAAGCTGGAAGAGGGTAGATTTAGACTAGATATTAGAAGAAATTCTTTACTGTGAGGGTGGTGAGATTCTGGAACAGGTTGCCCAGAGAGGTTGTGAATGCCCCCTCCCTGGAAGCAATCAAGGCCAGGCTGGATGGGTCTTTGAGTAACCTGGTCTAGAGGGAGGTGTCCCTGCCTATTGCAGGGGTTTAGAACTAGGTGATTGTAAAGGTCCCTTCCAACCCAAACCATTCTACGATTCTATGAAAAGAAAGAGTGAATGCTTCCCAATAAATTTGTGGATAATATTGTAAAAAACATTGTTCCACATAAGCTCCTGGTAGGAACAGAAGTTGCCTCCTTTATTTGAAATGAGACATACCTAAATTTTTTGTCAAGGTAGTGCTGTAGTAATATAGACATAGTTGATCTGAGAAGGGAAAGGTAGCGCTCAAGTGCTGTAGCTTGTATTTTAGGACTGGAAAAACTCAGGAGAGACTTCAGCGAATTCAAAACATGTTTGATATGGTGGTCAAGTTTACTCTAATATGAAAAATGCTAAAAGAAATCTTAATCAAACAAAGGATTTTAGGACTATGATTCTTATTTTCCCTGTGGTAAAATTAACATACTACTGAGGTAACGTATCACATGCCAGAGTAACCAAATGGAATACTAAAAACAGTACAGTCTGTATAACAATATTTTTATTTGGTAACAAGTTCTTAAAGAGAAAAAAAGGTAGTAGTATGTATTATGTAAGTGTGTAGTTAATGTCTCCTTGTTTTCATCACTGATTCAGTCTTTATGAATATAGTCCGTATGTTTAAAAAGCACAAAACTCTCACCCATTTTTTAATGCTCTGAATGAATTTGATATTAGCTTTAAGTCTGTAGTTTCAGCTTGATAGCTGAAGGTAAAAGCCTTACAGAAAGCAATGAATTGTACTTCTTGAAAACAATTTATCTTCCAGAAATCATACCTATGGATTTATCAATTTTTTATTACTGTTTGGCATCAAGATTTGATACTATATGAGTTGTTGAAGTAAGCAATTGTATGCACCTTTTGTCTCATAGGAAAACTATTCCACATTGACTTTGGTTATATTTTGGGTCGGGACCCTAAACCTCTACCTCCCCCAATGAAGCTGAATAAGGAGATGGTGGAAGGCATGGGAGGCACACAGAGTGAACAGTACCAGGAGTTCCGTAAGCAATGCTACACAGCCTTTCTCCATCTCCGCAGGTAACATACTTTTCAGTGCTAAGTTATTTGAGCTAATATAAAGCAGAAGAGTGAATGAATAGGGGAGAATATTTATTTTGAAAATTCAAAACTTGTCTACATTCCTAATTCAAACAAGGATTTATATGAAATAAAGAAATGAAAATAACTCTGGTGGAGTCTGAATGTAGTTGTCCTTTAAGTTAAGATCCTCGGTTTTGCTTGTTTAATAATCTCAGCAGCTGTTTCATAAATCCTGTGGGGTATTAAGTTGTATCTTGCATTTTGGATGTTATTTTGCCCTTAAGCAATTTTTTCTCCGATTACTACTTATTAAGTAACTATCCACTTAAATCATTTGCTGCTTTACTACTTTACCCTCCTCCAGTTTAGATTAGTGATGATCAGAATCAAATTCTTTGCCTTGAGGATAGTATACATAAACTTAACTGGATGAAGGTCCTGCAGGACAGTTATAAGCTGCTATGCGTAGTAGTCAAGTATGTTAGTAGCTTCTGTAGATACCTGCAACAAGTTAAATCTTTTTAGGCTTTTATTTACAGGCAAGCAAATCACTCCTTTAGATCTGTTTCAGCAGTACACAGGTGAGCACTCTTGTAGACAATGATTAACTTATGGTTGAAGTACATCTTCCTTCAATATCTGGATCACGTAGTATAGACCTCCACATATGTGAAAAAAATGACTTGTATGAAAAGAATGTGAAAAATACATGTATGAAATACATAGACAATGGTAAGAAATATCAGAAAAAAAAGATACAGGTAGTTTTCCTGCTAATAGTGAAATGAATTAAAAATAAGGAATTGTTTTATAGACTGATGTTGTTAATAGATTAGAGGCAGTGCAGCAGAAGGAAAAATCAATGATGCTTTGTTGGCAAACAATACATATGACTTAAGAGAACAGTCAGAAAGGCTGATGTGTATTCCATGTTCTAAATGCTACTCAAAATTCTTTGATAATATTGTATTTGTTAGTTTTGAAATAATTCAAAGTTGTTTTTGTTGTTTAAACCTAGGTGTTTCAGAGGAAAGGTCTGTTATATTAGTGAAGGATTATCCATTGCATTAACTAGTTTGTGTAGCTATTTGCTACAGAGATCATAGTTAAACATGAAGTACAGTGGTGATTTTGGAATAAAACTAGACTTCAAATCAGTATGTTTTCATTTTAATTCTGGAACTGTAGTTGTAATTATTCTCTCCAATATTTGTTCGGGGTAATTGGAAAGTATTTTTCTGGATATACATTTTTAAAGCTTTTAACATAGAAGGATAATATTGGTATTACAATAACTGTTACTTTCAACAACTAGAATTAAGAATGATCAAGATTGCTTGTTTAATGGGTTAGGAAAAGAAAGAGTAATTAGAGAGGAATGGATTAGCTGTAACAGCTCTATATGTTGATGCAGACCTACTCACAGATACTTCTTCTGGTGAAATATGGTGAAATCATAACCACTTTGCTACGTCAAATTTTGGATACCCTATTTGTCATCTTTTTCAGTTTATTACATTCTTGGTTTCTCTGGGTTATAGACAGTTCTCTGCATATTTCAAGTGCTGCATCTCAGTCTTTTAGTGTTTCTTGTAGGATGTGTGTGCGCAGCAAAACCAAAAATAATTTAAAACTTGTAAGTGGAAAAAGTTTTGTTCTTTGTTTTAGATAGGAAATAGTTTGGTACATGATAATTGTTGAGGGCTTTTTGTGGTTCTTTTGTTATTTATTTACTGATTTTCCTGGAAGAAATGTCTTTCTACCTTTTTGAACACTGATCAGTTCTGTGTGTTTGTCAGCAGTACTCTAATGAAGGAGCAGCCTCTGTGTGCTAACTGTGCTGCAGGGCAGATTGTGGCTGGAGAATTTTCATTTTCACTTGATGTGCAGCAGCATGTTACTCTCTCCCTATTCGTGTTAGGCTTACTTAAAAATGCTCAAGTCCTGTTGCATCAGCTTTTCCCTTCCCTGGTGAATTCCCAGTTTACAAGTCTTCAGCAGGATCTAGTAGGAAGGAATCTAGCATCAACATCTGTAAGTTTTTTTTTGTTTTGTTTTTTAGGGTGAGATTCTAAATTCCATTATTCCTCACCAAGTCTGATGTTCAGTTTGAGTAAGTGGTTATAAGTGGGAAAAAAAGAGAAGGTAGTAACTATGGACTGAATCTATAATTTGAGCTGAGATTTGTTCAGTCTCAATGATAATATCCGGCTGGGTAGACCAGAATGTTTCTCCCAGACTATTCACAGTGGTATCATGGACAGAAGAGGGTATAAACATAAAGAATGCAGAAACTGTAGGTAACAAATGTAAAGCTGTGATGACTGTTGGGAAGGACTGATTCTTTGAAGAGGCTGTAGGTAGGCAATGCGAGGACTATATAGTCTTCTAGAAGAAGGGGGCTGGTTGTTAAGAAGGGGATTGATTGTTAAGAGAGAATGTGAAACAAATGGGATGAAACCAGTTTGGGTCAAGTTTTGTCTACAAAGAAAAACTTCTGGAAGAATATATGCCATAGTTTGTTACAGCTGATTGGGGTGCGATGGCGGCTGAGGAATATATATATATCTGCATGTCTGGAAGAGAAGAAATGAGTTTTAGAGGGTCCCAAACAATACTGCAGAAAAGATTATCCTATTTTTAAAGTTTAAGAATTTTTGAATCAATTCAGCTAAAGAGGACTTTGGTTTAGGACCACAAATAACTGTACTTTCTGTCCCATCTTTGTAATGGAAGTTTTTGACTTCAAATTTGATAAGAGCATTACAGTTTTTACAGCTGAAGTGTTCAGATGGTTTAGGATATCTGTATGCAAAAGACCCCTTAAGGGTTACAAATTATGTATTTAGGACCAAACACATTTTTGATAGGACAAAAAGCCCTTAAAAATAAATTGCAGTTCTCAGAAAAAATGGCAGTGAGAATTTGAACATTTTTTTTCTTTCTTGACATATATGAGGCTGCTCCTTTGTGGGTGAAGAGTTTTATTGGATTTCATATATTTTTACAGAACTTCAATGTTTTTAGCAGTTCCTGTTCAAACCTTATGTTTAATCAACCTCAAGTGCAGCTGAACACTCATTCCTTTGCAAATTAATTTGTACTGGGCTTTGAGAAAACAAAGTTTGAGTTGAATGTTTAAGTGAGAACATTTCAGGGTTAATTTTGTATGTTTGATATAAGCTTCTTGAACCTGGAGAGAAACTAATTCTTTGTCAGTGGATGGAGGCCAGCCATGACAGAGGCCTTGTCAATGTAAATGTCAAAGACACGTGGCATGACTAACAAGGTACAAACATCACTTATAACCGTTAAAAAACACAAGCAGATTCTCAAGGTATTCATCTTGTACAGATCAGATTTTTAGCTCTAGTATTTCAGCAAAATTTCTAACGATAGGATGGATTTGGGTTGTTAGTGAACTAGGTCTGGACATCTTTTCACCTGACCGGAGGCCCTCTCTCTCTCCCTTTGTCTTACATAAGTATGTACACAACCTTTAGATTTGGCTCTTGATCTTGTTTTTCTGTTCTCTGCTGTACCATGATTTTACATAAGAATTTTTCAGGAGCTACCATCAGTATCTTCAATCCCACCATTTTTCAGCTACATCCATTTATACATTTTGTTCAGTCTCTGGTTTATCCAGTACTGCTTTACCTCCCATTGCTGTCCACTTAACTTCTCACCACATAATTCAAATTCATAGAACCATAGAATCCTTAGAGTTGGAAGGGACCTATAAAGATCATCGAGTTCAATTCCCCTGCAATGAACAGGGACATCCATAGATAGATCAGGTTGCTCAGAGCTTGATCCAGTCTCACCTTGGAAGACTCCAGGGACAGGAGCATCTACCACATCACTGGGCAACCTGTTCCAATGTCTCACCACCCTCAGTGTAAAAGACCTTTTCCTTATATCCAACTTAAATCTACTCTCTGTAAGCTTGAAACCATTTCCCCTTGTTCTGTCATCACAGAGACCCTGCTAAAGTGTCTGTCTCTTCCTTTCCTGTAGCTCCCCTTTAGATACTGAAAGGCCGCTGTCAGGTCATCTCAGAGCCTTCTCTTCTCCAGGCTGAACAGCCCCAGTTCTCTCAGCCTGTCCTTACAGGAGTGGTGTTCCATCCCTTGGATCATTTTTGCGGCCCTCCTCTGGACATGCTCCCACACGTCCATGTCTCTCTTGTACTGAGGACTCCACACCTGGACGCAGTGCTCCAGGTGAAGTCTCACCAGCGCAGAGCAGAGGAGCAGGATCACCTCTCTCACCCAGCTGGCCACATTTCTTTTGATGCAGCCCTCAATAACATTGGCTTTCTGAGCTGCCAGGGCACATTGCTGGCTTATGTCCAGCTACCCATCTACTAGTACCCCCAGGTCTTTTTTGGCAGGGTTGTGTTCAACCCTTTCATCCTCCAGCTTGTATTGATGATAGAGGTTGACTTGATCCAGGGGCAAGACCTTGCATTTGGATTTACTGAACTTCATGAGGTTCACCTGGCCCCTCTGCTCAAGCCTGTCCCTCTGGAAGTTGCTTTCATCTGGTTACTAAAAGAGCATTAAAAGCAAAGAAAGGAGTATGTCTTTGGAAACTGCTATTGCTGCAAACCAGTGACTAAGGAACAGTCTTGAGAGAGTGAAGCTGCAAGATTTAAGTATGTTCAACATTAGACTTGCTAGTAGAACGAATTGTCATGAAAACCTGTGGTTACCTATGGTAATTTCTGGTGCTACAGCAACTTGGGTGCCAGATTTCTTAGCCCAATGTGAAAAAAAAAGTGGCAGAATAACTTTGACTTCTTTTTATTTTAATACATGATAAAAGCATTTTTTCTGATTTCACTCCCTCACCTTTAGGAAAGTGAGGCAGAACAGCTGAAGCATGTTGAACAGAGGATTTCTCTCCAAACAGCTTAAAATAATTGCTTGTGTGCTAAAGAGTTAAACCTTATACTGGAATGATCTAGGAAGTGCTAGTTCCTGCGACGTTAAGTGCAAAAGTTTTTGTAAGTTAGAATTCTGGGTCAGTTGCCAGCTTGTATTTTCTATTAATTTTGTTTTATTAATTTCTATTAATTTCTATTAATAAATTTTCTAATAAGTTTTGCTGCTGTGAATTCATTTTCTACCATCTGAAAAGCTCCGAGTGCTTTTAGGAAAGTAATATTTCAGGTTTTAAAGATTGTTGCATACTTTTTTTTCTAAAAGGAGACTAAATCTCTTTAGAGATAGCAAAGGAAGTTTCAGTTTATGTTGAACAGCTTGGAAATTATCCTTTCAGAAAGCAACTTACAGTTAATTTCCTGCAGGGGCAAAATGATATTCTTTAAAAGATTTGGTGGTACTACCAGCACCATGTTAAAGCTAAAAACTGCTGTCTTTTCTGTTTAAATGATTGCAAATGATAGCTGCACTATCAAATTTAATGCAGCTTAACTGAGCAACTGCAGACTTATATCTGGTTAAACCACTTAAATTCAACCTGTTATGGCAAAAACCCTTGCAGCAAAATGAAAAATTATTTCTTCTTATTGTGAAGACTTCATCTGTTTGGTTGTTTATTTGTAAAATACTACTACATCAGTACTATCCTTGTTAATACAGAAAACCTTTGAATCTGTATTCTAGCATATGTTTGTCCAAATATGGGAGAATAACATATTATGTATGAAACTTCTCTGAAACATTACCAACTCATATTAAGATGATTTTGTTCTTTTTAAATTAAATTTTTTACAAAATGTTTTGTTTTGTACAGTCTCCAAAGTTCATTTACCTAATCTGCTCTTCTACACAGGTACTCCAACTTAATCTTGAACTTATTTTCCCTTATGGTGGATGCCAACATTCCAGATATTGCTCTTGAGCCTGACAAGACTGTAAAAAAGGTAACTGGAAAACCTTCCTTGTCTTTCAGTAACGGGAGTCATAACGTCATGAAATGTTTGATCACTTATGGTGACTTGCATGTAAGCAGTGCTCTGAGGATACTTCATCCCATTTCTTAATTTTTTGTGGTCTGAGTGGTTTCTGAAGCGACTCACTGAAGCGATTCCAGAGAATATATACTTTGGAAATTGCCCGGCACGTACTCCCTTGTACACAGAATTGATCTTTACTGTCCATGCAGTCCATGCATAGTCTGCTCCAGCACTCTGTGATATTTCAACATTCTGCCAAGAAAGTCTTCTGATAGGTGAAGCAGTCAGCACTGACCATATCATGAAAGACTGCAGGATTCTAAACTAGATAGAAAAGTTACAGATGATTTTATAAAAGAACTACTGAGACTGGTTTTGTATCTTCATCACCAAGAAGTTTTTATTGTGAAAACAAGCTCATCAATTTAGGGTGCCTCCTAATTCTAAACTTGTCATTTTTTACCTGAGTTTTTCTTCTCCACATAAAGTTTCAACAACAATTGGCATTAAAAATACTAGCTAAACATTCACATAAATTTCATTACGCCTACATTTTAGGCAAATGTTGTCTTTTTTTTTTTTTTTTTTTTAAATAACCTTATTTATAGTGAAGGTCTATCTGTTTTAATTCCACTAAAGACTTTGTGGAGCCTGTGAATCCAATGGAAATCACTTCTGAGCAATTTTGATTCAGGGAGTCTGTTTTCTCTAAAATAGATTGATCTGCAGTTTTTCTTTCAATAAGCTATGAATGCAGATTCACAATTATTTCATATTTCATGTTCTAATACAGTTCTCTTAAAGAAAAATGAATTGTGACTACAACCAAAGTTTTCCTCCAGCCTGTATGAGTATGTGCATTTCTGTTTAGAGTTTCTTAGTTTCAGATTGATATAAAGAGTTCATGTAGTCATTCGATTTCATTTCTGGGGAGGCTGACAGTTTTGTGGGTTTTTTTTTTCTGTTGTCACTAAATTTATTGTGATACCGAGCTCTGACAATGCTGCAGATTCCAGCTTTGTGACTTTTACCCTGATGAAGTCCATTCTTTTCTTAGAGGTGTGAAGAGCTAAAACAGAACCAGGGAGGAATGCATTTCTGATAAGGAACACAAATCGCTTGCACATTTTAAAATGTTCAACTGGCAAGAAGCAAAGACCTTAAACAATTCGTTATAATAAAAAAATAATAAAAATAATAAGTGTTACAAGTGGATAGAGGGGGTACGCTCTCCTTTGCCTGTCTCTTCTGCCAAATGTATGTAAAGATACCTTTTCTGTTGATTTTCACATCCTTTGCCAAGTTCTGTTTTGTTTACTCCTAGATCATGTTGTCAACACAACTATGTTCAAAGCAACTACAAAAGTGCTTTTTTAATGTTTTTTTTGTCTACTTTTTTGTTTTTTCTTTAAAGAAAAAAACATTAGGAAATCAGCTATAAAATGGCTGAGCAGCAGAATCATCTTAATCCACTGTAGAGAAGTGAATAGATAATATTTTAAATAGTGTGTTGGAAAATTTGTTTTGGATATTTAATGCCCATTAGCCTGCCTGAAAGCAGTGTAGCGTTTTATTAGTGGAAAAAAAAAAAAAACAGTATCTTGTATCTCTTGGGCTGAGTGGCAGGTTTCTTTGGTCATTTAACAAGATAATACTATACCTTGTTGTAGGAAAATTGCATAAGTGCTTTCTGTATCTCAATTGATTTTTTTGTTTTTGTTCTTTGTTAAAAAGTTTAAACAAAAAATCCATATATATTTCAGCAGACTCAAATTAGCTAAAGATCCTTTTTGGACTGACCAGTAAAATTAAATTACCTTTTTGTGATTCAAGTCAATAGCTGTTACAACCATGATATCACTTTAATGGAAGACAGAGGTGGATATTCACAAATATTTCTGTATCTGAAAAGCCATTCTGTGTAGTAGTGTTGATGGAAGATTGTAGACAGCATTCTCATTATTGGTGCTGTAGCAGTACTTTGTCTCTTTGTTTTTTTTATAGGCGTCATTGAGCTAGTTAAGCTCTGATCTTGCAGACAGCTGATGTCAAGTCACTTAGGAAATAAAAGAGATTATTTTTGTTTGAAATTGCTGATAAATCAGGAGTACTGCCTATGATTAAATTACAAGGAAACTTGTATATTGTTTGAATTGTTCAGCATTCCTTAATACTGGAATTTTTCAGTAGATGCAGCTATACTGCTGTTATGGCATAAGACAAACCAGTTCCGTAGGTTTGGCTTAGTAAAATGAAAAAAGAAAGCAGTTTATAACTGCCTTATTCTTAATGTGTTCTGAGCAAATTCTTTTGCTGAACTGATTGTGAGTCAATGTTTCTTTCAGTATTGAAGCAGATATATTAGAGTACATTGCATAGGGTTGAAGCAATAAGAAAGATTTTTCATGAATGACCACCGTGTGATTCCTCAGAGGTAAAGCATTATGTTGTTAGGCAGTAGCTCAGGTTGCAGTCTGATCTGTCACTTCACAAAGCAGCGTAATGTGTCCTTTCTTCTAATATGCAGGGAAGAACTGTATGTTGCAGAAAATGTCTACATGCTCATGAACAATATGATGAGATGTAAAAACACACTGGCAAGTAAAATGTTGCATTAGAAATATCTTAGTGTTATTCTTTTATAAACTTTTAGAAAATAGTATACCTTACAGCCTGAATGCGTGTTAAAGTTTCGTAATCGTATACTTCTTCTACATGAGTTTTCATTGATTATCATTATGATATCATATATGGAAACTTGTAGAAGTAGAAATCAAAGTAGAGTAAATATCACTGCAGCCATTTTGTATGGCTTCATTTCTTGTGCTCTTTTTTCACCTCCTAGGTATAAGTTGGTATAATATGATGCTAACTAATTAGACTGTAAAGATGGTTGAAAGTCTGCCTTTCTTAGGGTTGGACAAATTAGAATACAAAAGAAGACAGTGGAAAAAAGTATTATGAAGAATATTCTTCCGTTAATGAGTCACTGGGTGACCTTAATCTTTTTAAAACACTTTCATTCTGCTGTGTTAATTGAGACTTTTTAGAAAAATCTGAGTGCAAAAGACACTATTAAGAAAAATAATGACCTGAGGAACAAGGGAACGGGAAGTGTCTTTAGAGTTGAAAGCTGTTTTTCCAAAGAGTAATCTACATTCCAGTAACATTACACCCTGAGGAACTGTCAGAATGTAATTTTATAATCAAGCTTAGTATCTATGAAAAGTCGTATTGTCTGGGTAATATTTGTGTCCAATGTTTGTGATACATCTTTGGAGAAATGTGTATTGAGTTAAGGCAACATTGAAATAGCAGCTTGTCATGTAGAACTTTCTGTAAAATAAGAATAGATTACACTTGCTTGACATGTTTTATGGCACAGGATGATGTATGTGGAGCTGGGCTCTCTGTTCCTGTCATTTTTGAAGGTACTTTCTCATCCTTCTTGTTCAAAAGAGAGCAAGATCTACACAGACTGATTTTGCTTATCAGAGAGATAAGACAATGTGGCTGTTTTCTTCCTGTTAGTGCAAAATGTACCAGAAACTTCCAGTGACTTTAGCTGGAGATGTGGATTTGGAACACTCTAAAATTTGACAGTACCTTCTTAGTTTGCATAACATCTATACTCAGAATTTAAACCAGTGCAGACCTTGGCGATGCATTCTCACACATAAGAGTGGACTGAAAAACAATTGTCAGCGTTGGCTTTGGTAGGGAGGACATTTGCAATTTCAAGTTTCATGGCTATTCTATCATTGTGTATAGAATATTATTTTGAACCAAATATCCACCTTCACTGTTTGTACCCAGCTAATACCTTTAAATTGAAAGAAAGTATTCTTTTAGTGATTCATTTCCCTCCATCCAGTTTCAGTCGGTCCTTTTCCCAATAGAAAAAAAAAAAAAAAAAAAAGAAGAAAGGAGATGATTACTGGCAGCTGTGCAAGTTGTCTCCACCCCATAAAACCGTAGGACCCTCCTCAGATTTTTTACGCTTTGTATAACAATAAAACATTTGTGAATTTTTGACCAAGAAGGAGTAGCAGCAAAGCTTAAAATTAGTTGTCTATTTTAACTTTTCGTCTCTCTTTATACTTGCTGTACTGCTCATAAGGAAAACCGTCAGTCTAGTCTGCTTCAACTCATGGTTAATGATGCCATCTCCTACTGCTGTGCTCTGATTCCGACTTCTCTGAAAACCTACTCTGGCTCAAAAATGTCAAAAACAAAATTAAATTGAAAAGTAGCAGTAGATTCTCCCCAGTATGTTTTTACTTTTCTCAAGCCTCTGAGGTAATCACCTTTAAATTTTCCAGTCTTTGCCTAGTCTTTTCCACTTCTCATTTTTCAGGAAAATGACTGGGCCAAAGTTTAGGTTGACTTGTCAATTAATATCTGATGAGATGATGCAAATCCACCCCTACAGTTTTTCTGTCACTGCTATTAACTAGCCTTTTTATTTTCTGTGCAGCTGCAATGCTTATTGCTAATACTTAATTTTCAAAATTACATAATGCTATAATTTTAAGCAGAGATAACTAAAATCTGCAGTCAGTTACACAACTAGCTTTGCTTAAGGAGGAAGTAGACTATCACTCTTCAGATGTAATGTATTCAGTATTATCACCTTTTAACAAAAAAAAAGCTTTTGGTTTTTCTGCAGGAAAGCCAGATGGATTCTGTCTGTCCTTCATAGCAAATTTGACCTTTAAATTAGAAAACATCAGGGGCCAGTGATTCATTGGCACACAAAGAACTCGGCAGGCATTAAAGGACAGTGTTATAATTGATTGAACTGTGTTTCAGATGCCCATTGATTAAAGAAGGTGCTGTAAAGATGCTGCAATTCTAGCGTTTATAGGTGAAGGTGAAGGGAACATAGATGGCATAAATATTGGCTTCCAGTAAGCAGAAGGTAACTGCTGTTTGTGAAAGTAGCTCCATGTTTCTTTTACATTAAACTCATCAAAGTGAAATGACCCTTGTTCTACAGACAGAGAATCTGAAACAGATACAGTGGGACTTAAGGCGCAGAGAGAGTTTCTGAGCTAGCTTTGTTTCCAAGCCTGAGTTCATTTATGAGATTTTCTGCCTTTTTCCTCACCTGGATTATAGTAAAACTCCCTGTCCTCTTTCTCCCTCTTTATCACAATTGATAAAGGAGAGTTAAGTTTGCAAGTCAGTGGAAAGTCTTCTAATTTGTTGTCTGATATGCCTTTTTTAAACGCAGTGGATTTCAGTCCCTTTCCACCCAACTGAAAGTACTAATATTTGTTGAAAGATGGAGCTAGGAAACACTTCTGAGATTTATTAATATCAAGAGGAGATTTAGTATTATTTCTGTGTAGGAGAAATAAAGTCAATTTTGCTTGGCTGGAATCTCTTAGTTTCAGTATTTATATTTACTCCCTTCTCCAGGGAGGTTTATTCTTTGTAATACTGTCACATTGACATTGAGCTCATTTTGCCTAGGCAGAAGTTCATCTTTCTGTCCATTTTGGTAATGATGTTGTAGCTGCACATCCAGCTTTCCTGCTTATACGCTGTTGATTTCGTATATATATATTGATTTTGAAATCCAAAAAGGCTGGAATAAACCACAGAGTGAATAGAGTGCAAGAACACTGCTGTGTTCCTGTTTCGTTATGTTAAGCTGTTCATTTGATTATAAGCACATATTTGGCCAATATTAGGAAATTCTAAAACGTAACAGGGATTATTGTATATTGCATCAGCTAAAACCCTTTTTTTTTTCTAGAAGTTCAATTTAGAGATGTCCTTACTGGCTTCTTTTTAAAAACAATAATACTGAAGTCTACACCAGCTCCTTTAAAAACTGCAATGTGTTCAAATCAAAGCGTTGAAAACAAAAGCTATTATCAGGATAGCCTTTCAAATGAGATTGTTCATGTGAATAGAGCATCTGAATAGTTTGTAACTTGAGTTGTTTGAACCTTGTTGTAATCAAGCAACAGAAAGCAGAGAAAGCTTTTTGAAAAGGATAAAATGTGGTAAGGGTTAAGCCAAGAATGTAATGCCAATTTCTGCTACGTTAACACTGAATGCTGGCAATTATTAACATTCTTAAGGCACAACAGAAAAATCCTGAAAATCTCACTAAATTCTAGTATTTTTTTGACTATCAAGTGACTTTAAGGTTTTAGTAGTAGCTGATTCTTACATCCAATGCATACTATCACCCATCAAAAAGAACACTGAAGTTTCTCTTAAATTTGAGTAGCTGACTTTGCAGTGAGCAATTCTGTTTTAGAGTGATAAAATTAGATAACAGCTGGCTGTGTAGCTAGTTGTTGCAGTGAGCACCAGCAATGATACTTCATGTTGCTGTGAGAATATGTGCTGGAGTGGCCATCAATCTTTGGAATGGCTGGGTTGCAGTTAGTTTGAGTGTGAAATAGGATTAAGAGGGTTTTCTTATGTACATGCGGTAAGTAAGTTCAAAATATATTGCTAATTTCTTCAGTAATTATGTCAATCATATCGGCAAATGTTCATGAAACATGGATTTGGTTTGCTGCACTAGTACTAATTCTAAACTGAGTTTGTGTATGTTAGCAGTTGTGCAGTGTGTAAAGACTTTGTATATACATGTATGCATCAAAACAAACCAACCACTCTCTTTTTGTTACTGTGCTGTGCTTGCAGCTTGTGCTTGACATTTAATTTGGGGAAGATGAGGAAGCTGCTGCTTACCTAGTTTCTCCTCTTGTAGTACTTTTCACTCGAGTTTATTTCAGCAGTAGTTGATAAGCCTAAGCCTCTGGTTTAACATGTGATGATCATGATGCAAAGTCGTATTTTCTTGTGGTTATACTACAGAACTTGTTTGTGTTGTTTTGGCTTGCTACCTGCAGGAGTTTCCCTCTTCTTCCATGTGATTCTGCAGCAAATGATGGTCAGCTTTTTTATTCCCTTCCTCAATTCATTTAAAAGTAATTAATACTTAAATGCTTATCCTTAAACTTCCACATTCCCATATTGTTTTCTGAGCAGTTCTGCTTAGTTCATCTCTGTTTATCTTTCCCTTCTGTTTCACTGTCTTTTTATTTGAAAACAAAGCTCTACCGTGGTGACTGCAAGCAGCTTTCTTACAGAATGCTTCAAATTCAACTGAACTGTAATAAAATTCTGAGTCTTGTAAGTCCATATAACTGTACATTTATTTTACTCTGTATTTGTTATTAAATTATCCACTGTGCAGGTTGATAGAAAGTGGGCAGCTAAAAATGCTAAAGTTCAACTTCAGTGTTTTCATGGATACTGTAGTTTATCCAGTCTTGTCACCCATAAAAGTTCAAGTTCTAATAATGAAACATGATGAAATATATTTTAAATCATCATATGTATACAGGGTGGGGTTTAAAACTTTCTTCTCTGGAAACAAAGCAAAAACTTAAGTAAATTCATCAAATATATTTATTTCCTCTTTGACTAAAACTAATAGCAAACTAATAAGAGCTGTTAATTTAAATGCCAAAATGAGAACTCTGAGTAAATAATTAAAATTGAATGGTTTTGATGTATTCATAATGACCATTCTTCTTAAGTGTGTAAAATGAGATAATTGTATAACTCATCAAGTTATGACTTGACCTCCACATTCACATAATATCACACAAGAATCTTTTACTAGTAGCGCATCTTTTGTGAGAAGCTACTGGCTTTTAGAATATATGGTTTACTTTGGAGCTGAGAGATTTCAAATAACAATTACTACTGGTTTTGTTACAAGAACTGTAAGTCAGTGTATATTAAATTTGTTGCTGCTGTTACAGCTCTAGAGGAAATTTGTCATCATGCCATGCTTCTTCTCAGCTAGGTTGCGGCAGTCATTTTTAATTGTACTGCTGAAAAACTTTCAGGTAAAGATCTTACGCTCAGCAGCATTTGATCCTGCTGTAATGTGCAAACTGATTTGAGAGTCTAACTGTGGGTAAATCTCTTTCCACATATGTAAGCATGCCAGTCTGTTCCTGGGGAAGGTGGGAAGTAGCTGAGTCATTAGTCCTGTAGAGTAAAGCAGCATCATAACATCAGTAACTGCATGACTTTTTAGTTTTTCTGTGAACAGCTCAGAAAATAGCTGAAGTGCTTGATGACTATCGTTAAAAAGTGGCAGTGTTTGTCATTTTGTTTCATTTTGTTTGGAAACTGCAATTAAAAATTTGTCTAAAATCTCACATCATCATTCCAATAAACATGAAAATAATTATGATAGAAGCCCGTGGTCTCAGCTGGGGAGGTATTTAAGCTTGTGCATAATTGCAGACGTGTGAAAAGTCCATTAAGTTCTGTTGGATTCTATTTCACATCTTACTATCAAACTTCTAACATGTATGTGGGAGATAAAAAACACTTATTATGAAAATAGAAATTTTACAATATTAGCCTGAAGTACTCTCTAATTCCCTCCCTGCTGGTTACTTTCTTGAGATTTTGAACTTTTAAGCTTTTATGGAACTATCCTTCCATACTGATCATACTTCTTTTTGAGGAAAGACTGCAGAAGAATTTACCGTTTTGCTGGTATGTTGGAAGTAAGAGTTATAACTGTTTTTTGAGTGAAGCAGTGTTATCTTTCCACACTTGGGCCACTATAGTTATGCTTTTACTGTAGTGCTGAAGGGCACTTGTCTGGAACACTTTGCTTTTAGAAAGAATGCAGAGTAATAATTAACTGAAATCTTAGACAGTTTTGCTATTTTCAAAAAAGGGTGGTTGCATATGTGGTATCCTTGATAGGTATAAAGGATACAAAGGGGGAGAGAAGATGATATGGTCTCACTAATATGGCTTTATTAAAAACATTGCTAAAATAATTTGGCATTTTTGTCAATGCATAAAGGTAAATGAATAGAAGATGTTCAAAAAGAAACTTCATTCTGTCTTACAATCTGTCATCGATCTTATCTGGGAGAAGTTCTAAGTTCTAGAAAGAACTTAGATCTTTGACGTTTGCCTGCATGAGAGAGATTTGTGATGAAGAGTTCCCTCCTGTAAAAAAAAAAAAAAAAAAAAAAAGTAATGAGCTCAACTGTTGGAAATGGCTATTGGGAAAGTCTGGATAGGAAATAAGTCACAATTTTTACATAAGGCAATTAATCACTGAAACAGTTTATTGCCCAGACATCACATCATAAAACTTGGAAATGATGTTTTGATATTTGTAGTGGTATATCAAATCTTTGCATCAGATCATTTGAACTCATCCAAAACGCTTACTTATGCATCTCTTACAGTCTTACAGTTATCTTGAGGGATAAGGAATGTTGTCTGCGAAACTTACTTGGCTTCTGAGAAGCCAATTTTTTGTTTTGTTTTCGGTCTGTTTCAGCTCTTGCCAGTTCTGTGTACCGAGGTTTTGAATACTAAACAAAAAATCTGTAAGTCTGTAGTAGCAGTGCTTATGAGATGTTGCCATCTGGAGCAGTCCTGAGCAATTGCATTGAAATTAGTTGGAATTCACAAAAAGGCATCCACTATATCTTTGTAAATATTCATGGATCACGGTTATTGCCAAAGCTGAAATAGGGCAATAGAGATCTTGTTGCTTTATTCTTAATTACAGTGCTTTCAGCTTTTAATTCATATACAAATTGCAAGTAACAGTCAAAATACTTTATTTGTACAGTAGACGTAATATTTAAAATATGTTGCTTTAAAATAAAATAAACATTGTATGGAATAGTATTGTCTCCAGCTTGCCATTCATGGAGATGTTGTTGGGAGGCTTTTCTTGCGTACCTAAGTAGACATTTTAGTGAAACAGTTCAAAAATTTGCCATTTTACATGATTTTTTGCTAATTGCCAATAATCTGCTTTTATTTAGAAGTTAAATAGATTATTTACTAAAATTCTACACCTTTAATCCTAATGTCTGCTACTGTGTAGTTCAGATACAATAGCGTATGCTGTAACTGTTGAATTAAATTCATATTTGACATGTTTTTACCCACCCCATTTCAGGTACAGGACAAGTTCCGTTTGGACCTGTCTGATGAAGAAGCTGTCCATTATATGCAGAGCCTAATTGATGAAAGTGTCCATGCCCTCTTTGCAGCTGTTGTGGAACAAATTCATAAGTTTGCACAGGTGAGATAGCTTCTCAGTGATTCTTCTGAAAACTGAGTAGAGAGAGGTTCTGAGTGGTAAGTTCAGGACCTCATTGTTACCAGTGTTTCAGTTCATTTTTCAACAAGTTCAGAATGTGTTCTTGCTGACAGGACTGGAGAGAAAGCTCTCAGTGGTCCTAGAAAATTCTTTAATGCACTTCTTCAAACATACTAGGTGGGATGTAACTGGCTGCCTTACCAAGGGTAAGAACTGCAAATTGGAAAGGTGGAGTGCTACGAGAGAAAGATCAAGAACGCTCGTAGCTTTCATTCCCACATTAAATGAGTGATGATAGATTCCCTTCCTTTCCTACCTTTGTGATAATTCCTGAACTGTGCATGGCAGCTACTTACCTCTGTAGTTAAGGCAGCAGCTTGCACAACAGGGTGCAGAGAAGAGGCCAGGGTCTCTGCTCAGAAATCATCCGCATTCTCTGCAGTAGTGATAGTGCATCACTAGATATGATCCCAGCAGCTATGTAAGCAACTATCCCTGTTATGTTAGACACCTCAGAACAGGCAGAGTTCCTTCATTCAGGAATGCAGCTTGGGCTGAGACCTCTTTCTGGGAGAGTGGGAAAAGGGCTCCTTGCTTCCAGAAGATGTCAAGTAATGGAGGATCTGCATCACCAAGTAAAGGAGTGAAATATTGTCTCCAGTAGATTTAATAATAAAATTTATTTGTGCTAGACTTTATGGAGTGAAATTGTTAACCGTATATATGACTGCTATCCTACGGCAACTCATAGTAATATGAAAAAAAAAAAGTTAAGTGTTTATGTTGAATGAAGTTGTGCTAACAAAAATGCTTTTTCCTTAAATCTGTTAAAGTTTGTGCTTGTCAGAGATTTAAGATGTTGGGGTTACTTGAGTATTAGACTCATGAGAAGAAATAGATTTGAGGGGAAAGATGAAAGTAGTCTCGAAAGCCAGACATTATACTGATATTTTTTGAATTCTTCAGAAAAGCAATCAAAAACTGATAACATCAGATCTCCTCAGTTTCTATGGCTATTCATATTGCTAAAGGAGTTCCAAAAAATTTATTGTTCTGCAAATTAAATTGTAACTTCATTACAATGCAGGGGAAAAAGTAAAAATGTAATTTCCATCTACCTATGTATTTTATAAATGTGATCTTTTACATTTTCTGGGAAAAAAAAAAAGAATGTTGGAAAATGAAAATGCTTCAAAATTTGTTATTTATTATGGATTACTTTGATCATAGGATGTGGAATGGTAATTTCATAAAGTGAAAAATGCCTAATACTTACCTCAGGTTCTTATAAATAAATAAGGCCTTTACAAAGATGCAAGATTAAAATCTTAAAGTGCCTCCAATATGTTTATAAACCCTTCTTTTAGTCACATACCAGCTGTGACTTTTTGAGGTATATCTTTTTACTTCATTGGCATTAGGTGACTGCCAGTCTGTACTGCATAATTGTTATTGCATTTGTGAAGCTGTATGAGTAAGTCAAGGTTTATGGATTTGATTTAGTTGACCTTTTCTTTTTCCACTCAGACTTATTCTAGCTTGACCTTTCTTCAACCCTTACAACTGCTTTTAAAATCACAAGACAGATTTGTTCAGAATACATAAAGTAACCAAGAATTTGAACCTGAGGCTTCTAGATCTAGAACGGTGTTTTAAGCAACAAGCTGTTTTTCATGAGGCTGTGAACTCGGTGTAGAGTTTGTGCTGCTGCAGTGTTTGACATCTATGTCCTTCAGCTTCTCTTTTTTTTTTTATTTCCTGGGATTATGTGCTTAAACTGTTATAGCCCCATGTGGTGTAGGATTCTTATGCTAGTTTTGGAGTTCACATTATTGTCTTCATTCATATTCGGTAAATAGCTACAGCTGCAGGCTTCCCCTTGCAAGAGCACTGGATGCTTGTCAGTGTGAGGATACAAAAAGAATAGTCACAAATGAATTGGCAGAATTGATAAGTATTAACATTCTGGAGACTGTATTTAAAAAAAAGCTCACCAAAAAAAATCCAACGAAATGAAATGTAGTAAGTTTATTCTTTTTATATTACAAGTGAGGTAGGACACTTGGTAGTGATATTTAGTTCTTCAGTAGTCAAAATTTTCTGAGACTGTCTTCTTTTTAAGTATTTGCTGGTGAATTCTTCAGAGTCTGTAAATCGTTGAACAAATGAACAATTAATGCATAATTGAATTTGCACTAAAGTGGTCACCCTACACAATGGCTAGCTGAAGCTTTCAATTTGTTCATGTACAATACTGCACTGAATTGCTGATGACCTTGCTCTAAATAGTAATAAAAACTGTCTCAAAAAAAAACCCAAACAACCTATGCAGGATTATGGTACTCACTTAAATAGTGAAATAGATTCTAAAACAACACAATTTTCCATTTTTTGAAATACCCTCAAGCATTTTTTTTTTTTTTTAATTTATCAATAGGTTTATTCTCCTGCTGCCTCCAAAATAGGTCTATAGGGAATCTGTGCTTTCTACTGCAACAGTTAAGGGCTTTTTAATAAGCTTGGTTGTTGTAATAACCATTGTGTATGAACACTCTATATGTCACTCTGTAGGTAGCAGTGTTCTTCAGTAAAACAGTCTTGGTATTTTGGCATCAGCTTGGTAGTATTCTCTTGTAATAACACTGTGAATTGGATTCAGTTCAAAGCTCTGCTATGAAGCCTTTAGTTTCTAATGTGTTATTAGGTATTTTACAGACCTTTTTATGTGGTATTTATTCATAATGGTTATCAACAACCTGTTGTCTTGATACAAATACATTTAATATTTAGAATAAGTAAATGGTGTTATACTGCACTGCTCGAGATGAGAAGAAGTGCATACTAATTTCAGTTGATTTTAATAAAGACTGGATAGCCATTTCTCCCTGGAAAGTCACTTTCTTTTTAACATTATTTACTTCTGCAGAAGGGGGAAACAATCTCCACTGGAAGTGCCTAACTTCACATTTGTTCCTTGTGAACTTACAACTCAAATCAGTTGTATCCTGGGCTCATATTAAGCATTAACTTTTAAAAAGGGAAAACATGGAAGATGAAGAGTGTCCCACCTAAAGTGTAGTTGTGCAATTGGGATTGTACTAATGGCTGTTCTCTGCTAAGAAGCAAACTCAGTTTAGGCTGTGAATGTGAAGAGGCTTTAGGATATCCCCAGGCTGTGATCCCAGTGCTGCTCCATCCCAGACTGTAGTTGTGATTCTTTTCTCAACTTCTTTCAGGACGGTGCTTCTGGTTTTATCCTTTTGGAGCAGCCAATCTTGTGTGTCAAAATAAAACATGGAATATCTACCGCCAGGACTGTGTGCATTGCATGATACTATTTGTCCAGTGCCAGATAGAGCTGGTTTCTAAGTTGTCTGTTCTCTTGAAGGATTGTGAAAATGCCTTTTTAGGCAGCGATTTTCAATGTCTTTCAAAGTTCAGTTTACACTTAACTTTGGTTTCTAAGAGTAAGCAGAGTTTGAACAAATTCTTTTCTGTGTTTTTTTTCTTCCCTTTTAGTATTGGAGAAAATAAGCCTTTTCCAGTGAATGGAAACAAGCCTCAGCAAATATTCAAGAATAAAGTTCTCAAGCCCTTACAGATTTCACGCGTTTTGGAAGGCAGAAGTTAAAGACTTCTGAGCGTGGAGAACTGGGAGCTCAGGAGAAGCTTTTTGAGTCTTTGTTCTTTGAATGTTTAAAAATAACCATTTTTTTAATGAATAATGTTTATTAATACCATCCTTCAGGCACAGGTACTGTGGAATTTCTTTCTGGTGAAATGTGTGAGCCTCAAAGGTTGAGGTATACAACTTCCTCTCAGTTCACCTGGAAGAGGCTGGATTTGTTGGTAATATTTCCTTATTTAAAAATTGAAATAGTTACTGTACTGAATATGGATATGTACAAAGTGCATCGGTGAGGTAACTGCTCTTCACTGCAGAAAAACATGGATTTGTTAATCTTTCCTCTCCTCCTACCAACTTTGTTCCATGAGTAAGTTTTAAATATGATTTGTATCATCCTTTCTTTCCGACCTTGGGCAGTGTTATCACTTGGAAAGGACAATCATTTCTTCCCTGCTTACAAAAATGTTTTTATCTGCTGATAAGTTAGCCAGCTGTAGGCAGTCAATTAAATGATCACTAACCGGCTCAGCAACCGTAATGCACAGTGAGCAGTTCAGTATTTCACACTTTAACTCTGAATGTTTTCTGTACAGTGATTATATATTCTTGACTCTAATAAACTCTTTGTTATTACAGTCTTGAGGTGTTCTGTATTGTCTTTTTAATCTTACCTGCTGAGACATGGCATGCTAAAGGATTATGTTCATAACTCTTGGCTTTCTGCAAGGATTTTCGCTACTGAATTTGCTCGATTCAGGAATAAGGCCACTAATAAATTGACTTCTGTGCCACATATTGTGTGCTCAATGAATCTGTTTTGAATAGTCAACAGAATAATAAGCTCTTCATAAATGTGTGGATCTTTGCAAAGAGTGCTATTTTACTCCTTTTTCAATAATTGTTTGTCAGGAGGAAATCCTTCCCAGTTATAAACATAAGAAGGACTGATTTGGTTATGAATCTGGTATTTGTCAATCAGATCTTGCTCTTTGCTGCTTCCACTAACAAAGAGAATTGCTTTGATGGAGGAAGAACCAGTAGAGCTCTTATAGTTATTTCAGCATATCTCATAGTTATTTCAGCATATTACCCAAATTTGCTAGTTAAAGACAACATTGGTTAAAACCTGTCTTCTTCATAGTCTATGCTACTCAGGGAATCTGGATTACCCTAATCACTTTGTGTTTGCATTAGCTGGCAAAACTGCCAGAGATAGCCACAGCAATACCTCTCATTTTTAACTGACTTTTCTTTGAAAGAGTACTAATTATCTCTGGTTGGTTGAGGTGGTTGCTGGTCTTGTTTGTCTGTCAGAGGTGCAAATTACTACATCTCTTTCCTGTTACTGCATACAGTACTTGGTGGTATGTTTCTCAGAAATTTGTGAGAGCATGATGTTCTCAGATACTTAGAGACAAATTTACCAAAAAACAAAAAACAACTTTTCTGTCAAAATTATTTTGAAGGGGCATCCAGTGTACTCATTCATCTTAATGATTTGTGTCATGTAGCCAGGGGGAAATAAGCAATTTTATTTTAAATGAAAAGTATATTCTTCAGTATTTTAGTCTAAAACCTTGACTAACAGGTGTAGGAATGTTCAGTTTGGCAGGTTTTCTATGATGTCTCTATCTCCACGTAATCCAGTACTGTGGGAACATGATGTTTGTCTCCAGTAAGTTCTGAATCGCTTGAATAGCTTCTACCAATTTTGTATTGGTGGATACAAGTCTTAAATGTGAAATCCCTACATGTTTCATGAAGGTAGATTCCAGTCAGAGGAAGGGCCTCAGGTGAATGTCAGACTGCATTTTCACTCTGCACATGCATTTGTGTTAAAGAGAGAGGGGCACGAAACTGTGCATAGAGCGGGGCTGTGAGCTCCATCATAGGTGGCAAAGCATGATGCAGTAGTTGGTGGGAAACAAGGCTGTACCAGCTGTGTCACAGTGTAACTTGTCATGCCATCCTATTAAACCTCTCCAGCAACCATTACAGAGAAAATAAACACAGCAGATGAAAAACAGTTTGTGTTTTGTGTAACTAGAGACACACCATTACGAAGCCATCTTATAAGTTCTTTCCTTTGCCTTCCAGCATTCATCTTGGTCTTATTATTTTTTTCCTATAATCTCTGGTGAAGTTTCTGTTGGGTTTGAGAGTGAGGGAAGCAAGATAAATGATTCCATGTATTCTTTTTTTCTGCTCTGTCAGTGCAGTCCTGGTTTCGTTTCAATTGGTAGTGCTTCAAGAGCAGAAAGTGACACAAAGTGTGTGCATGTGTATGTGTATACATAGATATATATATATATTTTTTTTTTTTTTTGTGGAGTGGGAGTGTGTGTAAAGCAGTAATTTGCGAAAAAGCATTTCACAGGGAGGGAAAAGAAGGCGACTGCTTTAAGTAAGGAGTCATGCATCCTTTTAGCAAGAAATGTCCCTGTTCTTATAGACAGTTGTGTGACTTTCTTCTTGTGTGCAATCTAAAAAAGAAGCACTTCTGGAAGAGCTTGGGGGAATAATAGCTTTAGAAAAGAGGCAGAGGAGCAGAAAATGGGTATCTTAACACCTCACAGTGTCCTGGTAGCAGCAAAGAGAGGTGAAGCTGCTGAATGGCCAGTCTTTTGTAGTCAGCAGAGGTTTTACTTACATGACCCAGTATCATCAGTCAATGGTAAAATATAGTGGCTATTATGAAGTAGCTGAGTGCGTACATTTGTGGTATCTTAAGGGAGTCACTGAAAACCGATTGCAGGTGGATTGTGTTAAAATAGATTTCTGTAATCCCTTCAGTTGATGTGATGATTCTTCGTAATAAGGAAACTGCTTGAAGTACAATATTTGTTTCTTCCTGTCTTTCCAAACTTCCGTGATTTAGAAGAGACTTTGCCTTGAGGGGAGAAATCTGACTTTGGAAAGGAGATTACTGAACCCCTACTTGTTTCTAGAGTACCAAGCAGTGAATTGGTTCACCTGCATGGATTCTAACCTGAAACAGCAGGAATGCTGCTTGGAGAGGAATTTGTGGCTCATCTGCATGCAAACATTAGTAAGTTAAGCTGATGTGATCCTTTCCGAAGTGGGTTAAGCTGTACAGCAATGAGGTGCTTAAGTTCCACATCTCCACAATTAGAGATTGTGCAAAATGTAACAAAACCAGTTTGAATTCTTTCACTTGACAGAAGTGCATTAATCCTAATTTTTCCCCATCCCCCTCTTTATGCTGAAGGATCAGAAGATGGTGATTTTGCAGAGTTGTTGAGGGGAGGATGATCGATTCATAAATTGCAGTGTACAGAAAGTAAACTAATAACGGGAGGATTGAGCCAATGTGGGGTGCTCTGGGGAGCACTGGGATTGCTTCTTCCATGGGAAGGCTGTTCAGCATTCTTCAGCATACAGTTCTCATAGTGATGCCCAACAATGACACTTTTTCTGTCTTGTTATTTGTTTAAACATTAATTGGAATATGTAGTGGATGGATCACACAGATACACATGTCACAGTGTCAAAAAAAAAGTTTCTTCTGTCCTTGATCAGTAAAATAGCAAGATCATTTTGTGCAGTCCTTTCCCCAATGTTTTCTTCCACTGGGAAATAGACTGTAAAGTTAATTGTCACTAAAGGCTTTTTTCCTACCATGCTTGTTTAATATAACATCTCTGGCTGATTAGAGACTGAAGGACCCACAATGTGAAAGAAAAATGTCTTTTTTTAATAGGTTTACTTTCTAGCACAGTCATATGTAAACAGCTTCCTAGCTGAGAATATGGAAATTAATTAGCAAGTCCAGCATGCTGCACCACAGTTGGTGCAGTCCTCAATATGTGAACAGACTAGGGGAAGAACTCCTTGACAGCAGCCCTGTGGAAAAGAACTTAAGGGTTCTGACGGATGAAAAGCTTGACCTGAGCCAGCAGTGTGCACTTGCAGCCCGTAAGGCCAATGGTAGCCCGGGCTGCATCAAAAGAAGGGTGGCCAACAGTGAGAGAGGAGTGATTGTCCCTCTCTACTCTACCCTTGAGAGGTCCCATCTGGAGTACTGCATCCAGTCCAGGGGCCCTCAGCACAAGAAAGATGCAGTGCCCTTGGAGCAGGTCCAGAGGATCCAGAGAGTTGTTGCGGCCTTGAAGTGCTTGAAAGGAGCTTATAAACTGGAGGGGGACCAAATTTTTACATGGGCAGACAGAATATGGGCAAATGGTTTTAAGCTAAAAGAGGGGAAAGTTAGGTTAAGTGTTAGGAAGAAATTTTTCACGCAGGTGGTGGTGAGACACAGGAACAGGGTTCCCAGAGAAGTTGTGAATACTCCATTCCTGGAGACGTTCAGGACCAGGTTGGTTGAGGCCCTGGACAGCCTGATTTAGTCGTTGGCAATCCTGCCCACAACAGGAGGTTGGAACCAGGTGATCTTTAAGGTCGTAGAATTATAGAATGTTTTGAGTTGGAAGGGACCTTTAAAGCTCATCTAGTCCAACTCTCCTGCAATGAACAGAGGCATCTACAGCTAGATCAGGTTGCTTAGAGCATGGTCCAGCCTGATCTTGAACACCTCCAAGGATGGGTCCTTCACCACCTCTCTGGGCAACCAGTTCCAGTGTCTCACCACCCTTATCTTAAAAAACCCTTATATCCAGTCTAAATCTCCCCTTTATTGGTTTGAAACCATTTCCCCTTGTCCTGTCACAACAGACTCCGGTAAAAGAGCTCCACGCTTGGTGAATGCTGCTTTTGAAATAAGAGTTCTGTTACAGTTCTGGCTGTGGCTTTCATTGTCCATTGGCCTTGAAGACTTTTCACTTTACGAACTTCAGTTTCCCTCTGAGCTCTGTAAACTTGGTGGTGCAAACCCATTTTTTAGCTTCTCACACAAAAGTACCATAGCTTGGGGCTCTAATTACGGACAGATCTGGGAAGTGCCATTATAATCTGCCAAGCAGCAAATCGTTTTGATTGTGTTTTACATTCAGCCTTGGTTTGCTGGCTTGTTATTTGTTCCGTACTTTAGAGTTGAATGATGCCTGAAGAAATGCACTTGCTGGAACTCATGTTCCTGTCAAACATTGTTTTGCTGGTTCTCTCCATCTTAGAAAGCTGTAATAAAAAAAAAAAAAAAAAAAAAAAAAAAGGAGAGTGAAGCCATTTCTTTGCTTTCATTAACTAATCCTAAAGTTCTAAATCCTAAATTCTTTATACAGCAAACTAAGATGATTGTGTTTTTCAGCTTAAGCAAGCAATAGCTACAAGACACACTGTCAGGCCTTTTTATCAGGGTCCAACTTTTCTGCATGCACATCATCCAGCTTAATGGGTACCCGCTCCTGATTTAATATGCAGCAATAGATAAATTGTTATTCAATAATGAGATATAGCCAGAAGGATGGCTTAAGGCTGTATGGTTTTTATAGCTTAGCACTGCATGGATTGTAAATGGGTGTGAACAAGGACAGCTGAGAATTATAAGTTCCAAGTTTCTCATTTACAGTCAAAGCTATACAATAAGCTTTAAGACTTGTAAATCAACATACCCACAGTTCAGTCTTACATCTCCATTGTGTAGGTGCGCAAAAGGCTTAGCATATGTTGTTCTGCTATTTCATTATTCTGTGTAGCACATGTTAATATCCCTAGTCCTATACCAACTAATATTCCACAGTAGCAGTTTTACTTTCGAGCTTTTTGCTAAGTCATAGAAATTTTTCTCTTTGCTTCTCAGTTTTTTACATAATGGACTTTGATATATTACTGTTGTAGCCTGCTGCCAGGGCCCCATCCAACATGTCCTTGAACACCTCCAGGTGTTCACCTGAAGGGATGGGGCACCCATAACCTCTCTGGAAAACCTGTTCCAGTGTCTCACGACCCTCTGTGTAAAGAATATTTTTCCTGACATCTACCCTAAATTTCCTGTCTTTTAGTTTAAAGCCATCCCCCCTCGTACTATCACTATGAGACTGTAGAAAGACAGTCCTCCTGCTGATAAGATCCCTTCACATACTGGAAGGATGCAATGAATTCTCCCTGGAGCCTGCAATTTCCCAGAGTGAACAAGCCCAGCTCCTTCCACCTTTTTCACAAGAGGTGCTCCAGCCCTCTGATCATCCTTGTGACCCTCCTCTGGACCCACTCCAACAGCTCTATATCCATCTGGTGCTGGTGGCCTCAGATCTGGACACAATACTCCAGATTCTTCTTGCAGTCTGTGCAATCTGGATTGCCCTGACCCAGTGCAACACCCTGCACTTGGTCTTCAAGATCTTTAGGTTCACGTGGGCCCACTTCTCAAGCTTGTCCAGGTCCCTTCGTGTGGCACACCGTCCTTCTGTTGTATCAACTGCACAACTCGCTGGTGTGGTAGCTGGGCTTCCCCAGTGCTTGCTCTGATCTCTTGAATTCATTTTTTTTTGTAAAACTTTCAATAATAAGGGTGTCTAGATACTGGTATTGGAATGATTCTGGGTGAGTCATAAAATATTAACTTTTATGAGGTAGAGACTTCTATGAATTGCCTGAATGTAAAGGTGAATTGTACTGATACTGCAGTTTTTGAATATCTTGAGGCTTCTGTTGACTATTCCCCTCCTATTTGATTTAATTTCTTAAAATCAAGCACGATTGTGGCTGGGAAGGAAACTATTTTTGTTTTCACTAAAGAAATTAAGAAAGGAGCTTTTTATCTGGTATCCAAGTGGTTCTTCTTTCATCTGTTGCATCCATTTGTGTTGTCTTCTCTTGATTGTTTTAAATCTGTAATCTCATCTGAGCAAGCATCATAGCACTATGTTTGCAAAGTGATTCTCACTTATATGCCTAGAAGATCAGAGCAACCCTGTAGTAGAAATAATTATGGAAGGAACCATCAGTCCAAGCTCAAATTAAAAAGCACATGCAAACGGATGTAAATAGCACATGTCAATTGGATGTTTACAGTTAATTTGCTGTAAAAATTAGAAAGACCCAGACTATTTTTGATTAGTGCCCAGTGACGGGGCAAGAGGGAATGGGCACAAATGGAAACTCAGGAAAATCAATCTGAACTCAAGAAAACACCTTCTTTTATTGTGAGGCTAGTCAAACTTGGGGATAGGTTGCCCATAGAAACTTGGAAGTCTCTGTCAGTAGAAGTACACAAAACCCAACCATCCTTGACTACATGCTTTAGGTGACCCTTGAGCAGAAGGGTTGGGCTAGGTGAGCTCCAGAGGCCTTTCCTGTCCAAGATGATTCTGTGAAAATTCGAAATAATACCAAGAAAAAGTGAAACAGAATGGATTGTTTATTCTCTTACTTAATGAACAGATGCTATCAAAAAGAAATTAGCGAGAGAAAGGTTTGAAACAAATAAAAGAATGTGTGTTTCACACACTACATAATGGAACTGTGTAACTCTTTATCATAGTGTTTTGTGAATGCTAAATGGCAAATAGAGAAATGTGTGGAAGAAACATTCATCAAGGTCAGTTAAACATAATATTACATACACTTCTTGAATTTCCTGAACCTGCAAGCCGTTGGAAACTGAAAGACTACAACAGAGGGATATTCATGTATTGCTGTTCATCCCCTCTCTCTTCTCTTGGCTTTTGTCACTGGCTGGTGATGAAGATGTGGCACAATGTAGCTGACATTGCGCTGATGGTCATGTGTTTAGAGGTATAATACAAATCCATTTTCTGATCCTTTTTCATTACAAATACTCTGTTAAAAGTACTTAGCATGAGAGAGAAAGCGTCGTCTATCACAAAGAGAAAATACACCTTGAACAGAGAAAGAAATTATTTGCAGAGGGCTGATTTGAACAAGCAGGTTCCATTTCTTGTGTCTGATTTTGATGAATATTGTATTTGGAGACTTTTAAAAATTGAAATTAAAGATAAATACAGAGAATTCCTTACACACATCTGTTGTAGTATAAGTGCAAATGTAACATGCTTTTCAGAGGCTTGAAATAATTCTGAGTTATATAATAAAATGGCTTAATAGAATGGCTTAAATAGTCGGTCATAAGGTATCTGTTCCTTTTCCAAAACACAGAAGTGTATGTATTTATTAGGAGACTGAAGACTTTCCCATTTAAACAAAAAATAAAAACTTACCATTTTATAAATTTATGATATATTTGTATATGAAATATCTGATGAAGAAATGGCTCATCATGATTCTTAGCCAAAAGAGTAAAGAACTTAATTTGCATAAGACAGAATGCTAACACTCTGTAATGGACTAAAATAAAGGAGACTGAACCCTGGTAGGTATTTTTGGTTTTGCTTATGATAGATAAAGGAAATAAAAGCAGCTATGGTCTTACCATAGTTCAGGGAAGGAGAAGTCTGGACAAGAGAGTTTTCTTATTTCCTTTTTTTGCTGAAGACCTGTGTATTCAAACTGAGGAGAAAGCATAAGTGGAAATGGCAGGATTTTGTGCAAAGAATCTGCACAAGGCTGAAAATGTTGTAAAATCAGACAACACAGGAATTAATTGAGGTCTGGGCAAGGAACTTCTCTCTTGAAGATGAGAGCAGCTGTAACTGCCTTTGAACTAATGTCAGTGGGACACTGTGATTAAATACATCTTGTTTATAAAAAGCTGCCAGTCCCTGTGGAGCAGTGATTAGGAACTAAGATCAATTATATGTCTATATTGTTTTAAGACCACTTTTTCCTGTTGTTGCCTTCATTGCAAGCTGTTGGAATGAGATAGTGAAAAGGAGGAACTCTGGTTTACTTACCTGGAAAAGCAGAATTATGTTTGAATAGGAAGAGCCCCATGGGATATCACCATCTGTTACTTCCTCCAGGTTCATTTGGGGTTGCTCAGCGTATTTTTTTTAATTTTTAGCTTGCATATCTGCCCTGGGTGAGTACTGACCTGCTATGCTGGCAGCTGAGCCTGCTGCTTTTTGTGCCTTCGAGCTGTCATGAGCTTCATCTAGAGAGCCAAATGCAGCTTTAAGTGTTCCATATCCCTTTGTCTACAGCTTGATTACTTTGATAATATTCTTCCATCGCATGTGATGACAGAACACTTAAAGCATCAGACACAAAATAAACATGAGAGAACAATGCTGGATGCAGAAAAAAAAAAAAAGCTTTCATTTATATAGTGATATTTTAAAAGAGGGAAACGAGAAGAAGAAACAGATAAAAAGAGAAGCTGAAAGGAAGAGGAAAAGAAGAAAAGAAAGAAAAAAAAGAAAAAAAAAGGAAAAAGAAAAAGAAAACGAGAAAAAGGAAAAAGAAAAAGAAAAAGAAAAAGAAAAAGAAAAAGAAAAAGAAAAAGAAAACGAGAAAAAGGAAAANGAAAAAGAAAAAGAAAAAGAAAAAGAAAACGAGAAAAAGGAAAAAGAAAAAGAAAAAGAAAAAGAAAAAGAAAAAGAAAAAGAAAAAGAAAAAGAAAAAGAAACAGAAAAAGAAAAAAAGAAAAAAGAGGGAAAAAGAAAAAATGAAAAAAGAAAGAAAGAGACAAAAAGAAAGAGAAAAGGAGAATGAAAAAGAAAAAAAAGAAAAAGGTAAAGAAAGAAAAAAGGAAGAGAAAGAAAAAAAGAAAAAAAAAGTAAAAGATGAACTTGATTGCTTTTTGACAACTCTGACAGATTTCTTGATGGCTTTCTTTGACCTTAAAGTTTGTGCCTCAGGGTGAGCACAATATTATGCGTCTTTTTCTAGGTTTAAACAAGACCAAAACTTAAATCAGGAATCAGACAGTGGGCGATCCTCTCAGTTTATGGCATGCTGTCAGATGGCTTTGCTCTGAGGAATTGTAATGTCCTTCAGAAAACTCAAACATCGCACATGGTCACATCAGCCATTTCACTCTGGCTGTCTGCTGCTTATAAAGCTTTTTCAGAACAAGGAGTGCCGAAATCAATGCATTTTTCTGAGTGCCAGGCTGCAAATCAGAAGCCCTTTTCCCTGAGCACTGTTCATTTTCATTGACTGTTCTGTGATTTCCCTCTGTTTATTGCACAAGATGACAAAGTGAAAGTCCAGTGTTAGTCCAGGACATAGAGGAAGGGAATGACCAGTAACCCCATGGAACACGAACCATGAAGCTGTTGCCCTCCTTGGATATTAGAGCTCCCCAGAGCAGCTAGTTTTGATGACTGACTGATATTAATTGGCTTTTCATTATAAGCCCACCTGTCTCGGGCTAATCAAATACTCTCCTGAAAAGTGAAAAGAGAAAAGAAAAATCCTCTCTTGGAAACTATTTCCATATTCATTTTTCTTAACCCATTGGCTCCTGCTTATCAAACGTCAGTGAGCTTTACGTAACTGTACATTGCAGAACAGGCAGTGTGAACACTGACTAGTGGAAGATGCTATAGATAGCATTCAGGGAGACAACGAGCTTTGAAAAACTACTTTTAGTCCATAAGACAGTCTAGCCTGTACTCCAGTGAGTCAATGCCTCTCATACAGATTGCAGACTTTTCTAAAACTAAGCATACACTGATTTTGTTCCCTTTAATCACGTAGTGATTCTTTAATCACATAGTGACTTGCCATGAAAGCAAATCCTGCCACACTGACAAATGAGATTGTGTGTGTTAGAATTTTCTCCCCTTCCTCACAGTAGTAAGATGTATAGCTACATTTTCACATATATACTTGGTTCAATCTTCTTTTCAGAGCAGCATTTTCAACTAGTGGAGCTATCTCGTTCAGCAAATTAGTATTAGAAAGTAGAAATAGTACATGCTGCAGAAAGAACAATACAGAGTAAAAAAGTTATGCGTTACTCTACTCTAGGTTCTCTCTAGTCTACTAGTCTATTTCTAGTCTACTCTTGTTTCTCTCTGAAGGTCTGGGATTCCTCTGTAAGTAAAGAATTTCTTCCTAGTATCTAGTCTAAGTCTATCCTCTTCCAGTTTAAAACCATTTTCCCTCATCCTGGTGCTACATGCCCTTATAAAAAGTCCCTACCTAGCTTTCCTGTAGGCCCTTTCTGGTAGTGGAAGGCCTCTATAAGGTCTCCCCAGAGCCCTCTCTTCTCCAGGCTGAAGAGCCCCAGCTCTCACAGTCTGCCCTCCTAGGGGAGGTGCTCCAGCCCTCTGATCATCTTCGTGGTCTGCACATTTTCTCTTGCAGAAATCCAGTCTAGGAAAGCCTTTACTTTCCCTGTCCCAGAGAATCACTCTTGTCTGTGTGTGATAAGAGTGCCTCTTCAGCTGGGCCGCTGTAGATTTTGTGCGATGACATTGTCCAAATTAACACAATGAACCATAAAAGTAAATAAACAATCCACAAGTCTCTTTCAAATAAAGAGACATTGATAGCACAAAGGATAAAAAAAGAGAATTAGAGGAGAATTTAACCCAGAAATGAGGAATCATAGACTCATGGAATCATAGAATCATAAAGTGGATTTGGGGAGGAAGGACCTTAAAGTCCATCCAGCTCCAAATCCCTTGCTGTGGGCAGGGTTGCCAAGCACTAGGTCAGGCTGCCCAGGAACCAATCCAGCCTGGCCTTGAAGGCTCCCCAGGGATGGGGCATCTGCACAGTCTTCCATCTCCTATCAGTATTAAACCATGTAAAAACTCGGTCTGCCTCTTCCTTGTTAAGCTCCCTTCAAGTATTGGAAGGCTACGATGAAGTCTCCCCACAGCCTTCTCAACAAGCCCATCTCCCTCAGCCTGTCTCCATAGGAGAGGTGCTGCAGCTGTCTGATTATCTTTGTGGCCTTCCTCTGGACCCTCTCCAACTGCTCCACATCCTTCTTGTGCTGGGTGTCCCAGGCCTTGATGCAGTGCTCCAGATGGGGCCTCACAAGGGCAAGGTAGAGGAGGACAACCACCTCCCTTGCCCTACTGCTCCCCTACTCTCCTCTTTTGATGCTGCCCAGGATGCAGCTGTCCTTCTGGGCTGCAGGTGCACACAACCATGGCTAGTGTTTCATACACCTCTATATATAATATAATACCTGTGGAAGATGCACCTTGCTAGCATTTAAATACAACTGAATTAATCCCTGTGCATTCCTTAAAGCCACAGAACGCTGTGAAATGAGCAGAGAAATCTCCATGCCTGACAGGGAGTGCATGCATCTACTGAGCAGTACCAGCGGCTCCTTAACTTTCCTCAGACATGCCAGCAAAGTTATGAGACTGCTCTGGGTTTTGACCTGAGAGAGCTAAAGCTGTTTTCTTGGAGACCTGTATGTGTGAAGAAAGGTAAAAAAAAAAAAAAAAAAAAAAAAAAAAAACAAAGCCTCAGAATTGTGATAAATGAAGAAAAAAAGCATAAAAAAGAGCAACCCAAAGAATTCAAAGAGAGCTCAGATTAAATTCTGTCTCAAAGAGGCCTGTTTTGAATAAGGAACCATGCTGCTGTTCAGTTTCTGTTTTGTGGAAGAAGAGATTATAGTTTTTTGTTTTTTTTTTTCTGTTGGAGGCAATAGAAGAGCTAGAATAGAAGAAAATAGCAGTAACAGCGAAAAATGAATCAACAGTAAATGCGATTTCTTATTCTAGCATCATCTTCTTATGCTGAGAGTAGGAAAAAATTACACATATGACACTTCTTATGAACCCCAGAATTTGGCTAGGTCAAAAAAGGAGCACCATTTAAAGACTCGTGAACTGAGTGGATGGATAGGCTGAAACTATCACGTTTCATGCAGAACATTGATTGTTTTCTTACACTGCTTTCTTCTAAATACAAACTGAATCCAAGGAGTCCTTTGTTGGGCACCCAAAATAATGCTCTGTAACCATTTGTTCTTTGACATTTGGAAGTATTGAACTGGATAGGAGTCTGTTACGGAGTGATCTCTTAGCTGAATTTCATTGTGCTCACTGTACCACTAAGGAATGACTGGGATTGTTTTGGTTTTGTTTTTCCTAAAACTAGGCATTTGGTAGAAATTTCTGGCGCAGCTTCTCTGATTGAGAATTTTCGCTGTTTTAATCAGCAGAAAAAATAATAATCTCTCACTTCTTGCTTTAAGATTAATTTCCATTGAACATATAATGTCTTTGAGACCTCCCTGATCTTCCACACACAGTTGAAATGGGCTAACAACTTCAACAGTTGTACTAGGAAGAATGGACAGGCAGATGAAAAGCTCCTAGCATTAGGATAAGTCTCCAGGCTTCAGCATATTATCATTAGAAATGCCATCCATAGATTTTATATCTGTCAAATAGAGTTACATTAGCTTATTTCTTTCCTAGTAATCTCCAAAACGATGTTGAATAGGAGCTTGAATTTTATGTAAGTCTAATTTATGAACCCAACTCAGTGACTTGTTGAAACATACTATCTAATCTTTTCAGACCTAGGAAGCAAGCCTTCATCTTTGCTAGGAAGCCTTAGCCCTCCCTTCTCCTCAGCTGCTCTGAACAAACTAATTTGTTACACCTTTTAGTAGTACTAGTGTTGCATTTTAAATCATTCAATGTTGTCAATGCACTTCCAGCTTCCGAGGATGCCCTTTTGACTGTCCTTCAAGGACCTTCTGAAGAGCAGGGGGCAAATTCCCCCAGCAGCTAATAGATGTAAAGTTTCTGTGATAGCTTGGACATACCCCGAATATCCTAGCCTGCAATTTATTGCAAACAACTTGAGCAATCTAAGCCTAATGAAGGTTTTAAAGTCCCACTATGCAGCTTTGGGAGACCCTCAAGCTTATAGCCAGCCCAAACAAGGCAAAGAGCTGCACTTTGCTGGGATTAGAGCAGCGTTCAATCAAGGTGCAACTGTTATAACAGCTCTACCCAGTTTTGCAATTCTGGCTCCAAGCATTCCAGTAAATTACTGTTTCCAAAGCCTTGATGGTTTGTGATTTCACCTCTCTCACAGCGGACTCATTTTTTCCAAGATTCAACATCTGCAGTGAGACTGAGTGGCTGCATGCGAAACAAGGAGACAGAGAATGATCCCCCTGGCTAAGGCAGGGATGCAGTTAAGGGCACAATAATCTCTTTCTCTCTGAAAAGTGATGGAAAAGCTCCATAATGGAGCAGACGTTCCCTGTGCTGTACAGATGTCATATTAATGCCGTTACCCCGCTGCCCAGTGGAAGCTAATTGACGCAATTGAGCAAAAGGCTGGTACATCACAAAGAGTGTCAGCCCTGCATGGAGAGCCCAGGTGTTCTGTGAGAACTAATTAGATCAGGAGTGACAGCAAGATGAGGCTTTGACGGGGGAGGCAGGAGGCTTGAGAGGGAGAAAAAGCAAAATGAAGGAATAATTAAATTAAAGCGTTCTGTACAGCAAGGAGGGGGAATAGTCCTGAAAAAAAAAAACTGCACAGAATGTGGCAGAGCTGTGGGGCCATCACTAGGGTGTGGTGAAAATCCCACGGTGATGTGTGGGGAGGGCTCTTCCGTGCTGTTGGTGCTTCTCTACGGGCACCCGGTGGCAATGCAAACTGTCAGCATTTGCAAGTGACTTCATACGTGTAAACTTGTCTGAAGGATGCTCTGAGCTTCTGCTGGAGCACAGGCACTGGTCAGTGGTAGATGTGGAGACATGGGCCCATTGGGAGCTGGGCTTTTCCCACCTCCAGTGCTGACTTAAGGACATGTTCAACACGCAGCTCTCTTTCTCCCTGGAGGACAAAATGACACAACCAAACCCTTACTTATATAAGATGCCTCAATTTTAAAATTTCCAGCTTCAGGAATGGGTTCTGTTTCTAACCGTACTCCAGCAGTGACCTGAAGGCTTTGCTGCATCAAGGTACTCTTGCTGTAGGAATATGCAGCATTTGCCTGGAGTGTTTGTTTGCAGTCCATGCAGTTACTTGCTATTATTTTCATCTGTTTGCAGGCTGAGAGTTCACTTTGTGCATATTAAGATGCTTTACTGCTTGTTCTTACTGACATTATATAACAGTGATGCAAAAATTATTTAATTTATGAATTCCCTTGGAATTTGGTCTGCTCTGCATTACTGTCCATCAAAACTGTAGGCGTGGGGATAGACTGTATCAATCACTCTCAACTCTCAGTCCAGCCATCTCTCTGGTGTTCAGCATTTCCAGTAAAACATATGTTGAATTCTATTAATTACAGAATCATCTAATGGCTTCGGTTGGAAGGGACCTTAAGGACCATCTAGTTCCAACTCCCTGCCATGGGCAGGGTTGCCAAACACTGTATCAAGATGCCCAGGATCCCATCCAGTCTGGACTTGAATACCTCCAGGGAAGGGGCATCCACAGCTTCTCTGGGCAGCCTGTGCCAATGCCTCACCATCTTCTGAGTAAAGAATTTCTTCCTAACATCTAGCCTAGATCTTCCCTCTTTTAGTTTAAAGCCATTCTCCCTTGTCCTGTCACTATCAGACCATGTAAAATGTTGATCCCTGTCTTGCTTTTAAGCTGACTTCAAGGCCACAATGAGATTTCCCTGGAGCTTTCTTCTCTCCAAACAGAACAAACCCAATTGTACCAGCCTGCCTTCATAGTAGAGGTGCTCCAGCCTTTGATCATCTTTGTGGCCCTCCTCTGGACCCACTTCAGCAGCTCCTGCTGCTGGGAGCCCCACACCTGGGCACAGCACTCCAGATGGAGCCTCACAAGGTCAGTGTAGAGGGGGACATTCACCTCCCTCACCCTGCTGGCCACCCCTCTGTTGATGCAGCCCAGGATACTGCTGGTCTTCTGGGCTGCAAGTGCACATTGGCTAGCTCATGTCCACATTTTCATCCATCAGGATCCCAAAGTCCTTCTCAACAGGGCAGATCTCAATGAGATCTTCTCCCAGTCTGTGCTTGTGTCTGGGATTGCCTCGACCCAAATGCAACACCTTGCACTCGGCCTTGTTGAACCTCATTTCTCAGAGGAAGAGAGTAAGTTCTAAAACAGTCGAGCAACAGCTATTCTGTAATGCCCTACTGAAAGCTAATGAAGCGCTTTAGACCTCTGCGTGTCTGCACTTGTGTAGCTCTTAACGTTCTTCAGAGAAGTTAAAAAAAATAATAGTAAAAGAAAAAAAAAAATCCCCAAAATGGATGGGGATGAGTGTTTTATTTCTTTAAACAATTATTTGTTCTGGAAAAAAATAGGCCTGTAGACAGTATGATGGGACGCAGTTTTTGAATTGGACTTTTAAATAAGTCCTGACACCTAAATGCCAGGAAATGCATTCAGCTTCTCATTCAGATATACGAGGATGGAGAATGACTGCAGTCCCACAAAGTGTTCTGGACTCTTTTTTTTTTAGTTTCATAAAAGATCCTGGTGAAGGTGAGTTTGGAGGTGTTTTATCTGTAATTGGCATTTAAAGTAAGGATTTCCAACCTGCTTTCTACTTTGTTGCTCAGGGAGATACATTTTTTTTTTCCTGTTTTTAGTGTGTAAAAAATTGAAAGTTTATCTAATTCACTGAAATTTTAATGACACAGTGTCTTGGCTCTTTAGATAACTCCTTGTATTTCCATTTTTCTTGTATAATTTCCTCTCAGTCTCATTTAGAGTCTGTAAAGTCAAAATTAGGTTAGCGACTTAGTTTAAAAAGATCATTTATGTACATTAAGTCAGGGCAAAAAACCATTACACAACAGTTTGGCATTGAGCAAGGTCCCAGCGGCAGTGCAATCACATTGAACTGAATCCATCCTAAAGTTTGTTCTCCCCAGGCAGAATGAGCATGGTCAACCATTTGACTGAATGTCTCCTGCGGGAGTAGTTATATGCTACATTTTCTTTGGCAGTGAAGCCAACTAGCAAAGTTCCCTGCTGTCCCTTCGGCTGTGTTGTTGCTACTATGTAGGAGGTTCTAGTGTAAAGCAGGTCTACGGAATTATCAGGGTCAAAACAGGAAATGCAACCGTGTTCTGCTGATTTCTTTTATCATTGTTTCTACATTTTTCTTTGCAGAGCAGCACCGCAAACTCTGTGCTGATACAACAGGACAGGGAAGCACCAGGGCAGGGAATGAGAGGCTGAGAGAGAAAGGAAAAGGATGAGGGCAGTGGGAAAGTCGTTAGAGAAGGAAACAAAAGAAATGTGTGTGATTCCATTTTTTGCTTGTTGTGAGGTTTGCTTTCGTTATAGGCAAATGTTTGAGGCGGTACATCAGTAGCAGTTCTCTTCCAAAGGGAAAAAAGATATTGACCTCAAGTTAGAGGGGAAGGGCCAACGCAGGAATGTTTTATACTGCATGTATTTTTTTTTGGCGGTGATGATGGATTCATTTTAATACCTCCAGCACTTTGTAATTTAATCTGCTGCCTGCTATTTATTGTACTTTAATCTGTGTCATTTCTCTGTGTTGTTTTTTTTTTTTTTTTATCTTTCTGCCCAGTGCCCCTCAAGTTTTGAATTTCTAGCAGATTTCTATAATATTAGGAAGTCTTAGAATGGGGGGGCTGGGCTTGTGGGGAGGGAAAAGCTCAGTAAATTATGTATACAATTTGTAACTGTCAGAGAGCAAAATACAAAGTACTTTAAAAATAAGAAAATAAAGCAAATGTTTGAATTTACATTCCATACTGGGAACTAGTATTTTAAACTGAAACTAAAGCCTTTATCTGAACTGTCAGTGTTATAGATGGTGCCTTTATATATATATAAACATTTGCATAGCTTTTATCAGCACTTAGCTGATTTAACATTCTAGCTTTTTATTTAGGAAGGAGGAAAAGATAATATTTCAAAGGAATATGAAAAATGCATCACGTTTATTCAGGCCAGTCCATCAGTCTGTCTCGCACTGGTTCCCTTTGAACACAGCAGCCTTTCTTGTTGGTTGTTCAGGACATGCTGTCTGTGAGAAGGATTCTGGGTCTGGCCTCCCATCTTGGTTTTCATACTGTATCTATAAAGTGTCACTGCTTCCATCCTCTCTTTGTTCCAGAAGTCCTGGATGTGATGATGAACACTCTGGCCAGTACTGAAGATTAATTCAGGAATATCTGGTTGGAGCAGCTAGGTATTTTCTTGCTGTTATTAGTTTGTTTCTCTCATGTTATTAGCTTTGTTTTGAAGCCCTGCATGGAGTTCAGGGTTGCATTGATTTCAGGTTTCCTGTAACCTACCAGTCACTGCGTTGTGTCACCACGGAGCACAAACTGACCGCACTTCTCTCAGAGTGTGAGTCCATCCCAGCCCAACTCAGCCCGTCAGAGCTGCTTCCCCTGTCCCAGAGCCAGGTAGCCGTGTGATGACCCATTTCAGGGAACAAGCCAGAAAAAAAATGATCCATGTCTTCTGTGGTATTGGTTTCTTATAGTTGAACTCCCTAAACTGATTTACTCAACAGGCTCAGGAACACAAGTGCTGGTGCAGATGGGGCAGGACATCAGGTTACGACATTCTCATTATAGCATATCCAGCCATGGAGCAACACCCTTGAACTATCTCAAACTATTGACACGGAAGATTTTAGCACTGAAATATTTGTTTCAGTTCCTGGTGCCGCATGAATGGCGGGCGGTGTAACAATCTTAACCAGGGAAATGATATTAAGGGTTATTCAATCCAGTGTGCTAAAGCGTAATAGAACTGGATAGCAGGAAGTTTAGGTCAAATAAATTCAAATGGAAAAGAATGAATTCTGTCAAGGTGTATAAGCACATTGTAAGCATACCAAAGAAGGTGATAAATTTACAGTGGAGCATTTATGCCAAGACTGGATGTCTTACTTAACAATAAGCTATAGTTCAGCCACCAGCAAGTTATTGGGCTTAATAGTGTTCAGTTAGGAAGAAAGAAAGAAAAATTTCCTCTACCGCAGTGGGTGAAATTCCATGGCCCGTGTTAAACAGAAGGTCATGCCTGCAGAGGGCTGTGATCAATTCTTTTCAAAATCTATGAATCTCTGTTAGTAAATGTTTTAAAATTGCCATTTGCTATGTGTTTTCTGAATAAGTGAAGGGAACTCTCAGACTTCCCATACATGAAATTGATTGCAGACATATTAAACTCTCAGAAAGTATCTATCCTTTGAATACACACCCGTCAGTGCATATAGCCAGAAACTTCAGTGTCATCCATGCACTATTAGGTTCCTAAGATTAGTTATCATTTCTGTGGGTTAAATCCTGTCTCCAAGCAGGCAGTGGAAACTGGAGCAACACTCTTTCAAATTTAAGCCTTTGGCCTCTGTCACTAGAATGGACCCTAACACCTAGGTATTAGGGAGCCTGGATTCCCATGACAGAGTCCAGTGAGGGAAACAATGGGTCAAACTCCTGTAGAGACACCAGAGAGGATTCCACATTAGGCACTTTCAAGCACTCAGTTGAGATGAGTCTGAACAAAGTGAGGAAATGTATCCTTGGGAAGTCTTATTCTGGGGTCCTCTATAATAGAGAACAGGCACCAATTTTTTTCACCTCTCAGTGCTGCATTTTCCATCTTTTTTTTGCTGATATTCTGTATTACAGCACTTGGTCAGGAATGCAAATTCACGTTCTACCCAGCTAGGTTGGTGGAGTTTCACCCTAGCACCAAGCTCTTCTGGAGGCTGATAAAAACATCAGATAACAGCTGTCCCTCCTGATTAACATCTAAATCATTATGAAATTAGCCTTTCCACCATCTTCCCTCTTCACTGAAGTCTATACTGTTCCTGAAGCCTCTTCAGAAGTTCAACTGAAAAACTAGAATTGGAGTTCAAAACTTCTTCTATCTGGCAGGCCATTCTGCTGCATCAGTCCCCAGGCTTCACTGGCCCAAGGAAAGAAAAACTAACGCAGTGATATGCTGCAGCTTAAATAATGCATTCCTCTTCCAGTCTTTCTAGATCATCCTTACAGCTTCCTACAAATATGAGTAAATTGGAGAGTCTTTTCAACAATGTGTTTTCCACAGAAATGTGACAGAAGTGGTATGGACTCCCATGCCCTTTGGTCTCAGTTGATAAAGCCGTGACAGTTGAATTCAGCTTATTCTTGTAAGATTTATTGATTATTATTTTTTTTTAAGAGAAAAAATTTTTTCTCTCCCGGTTACAGAGAGTTTACAATCTCTGTTTGAGAGAAAGCTTGAAAGCTGTAAATCAAACTGTAAGGGTTTATTTTCTTCTTGAATATTATGATTCTTAAACATCATCTCAATTTTTGGGGTGGAGAAGGTCAGACTAGTATTGTTATCCTGCCTTCTCCGATTCCAATGTCTCCTATTTATTGCTGCTCTGGAGAAAAGTGAGTTTTACTGCTTGTCAAGATGATGCGAACCCAAGGCAATGAAACACAATGTGTAATGCCAGCTCTGGGCATAGGGCTGTAGTTCTAATGTGGACAAAATCCCCCGCTGCTGTCTCTTCCTAAGAAGCACACATCTCATCCATTTTCATTGTTTCCTCTCTTTGATGTTCTTAGTGAAATTAATCATTTGACAGCAGCAAAGGCTTGCTACTGGCCTCCTGTGACTTAGCTATCTATCATGGATTTTATTTAATATAATAGTACAAAGCCTTCTTGCATTCAAATCTGTTTTGATGTTTGTTTAGGAAGTTCAAGAGTTATTATCTCCCTTCCCCACCCATTCAAGCCGAGCTTAGGAACTGCTGGTTGTCACTCCACAGCCACTGTGGCCATTTGAAGTGCTTGTGGTATTAAGCTTCTCCTGCTCTTTATGCATAGGTTCTCACTTTCTTATCTCTCACTGTAGCTAAAGGAGAATCTCTTCTGCAGTTTTGCACAGGGCCTGTGAGACACGCCAAGAGCACAGCCGTTCTGTAACACAGCACAGCTTTGGGCTGGGAATAGCTCTCTCATCTGCATGTTTAGGCTGGGATGTGAATGACAAACTCTAGCACAAACTCCAAACAAGCCCCAAAAAATGGGTATGTGTTGGAGGGAGACCGGTGAGGAACCTATGTGAATTTTAATAGCCTTAAATGCTATCGGTTCCATCAGAGATAGTCTCACTGCAGAAGCAGCCATTTATTCTTGAAAGCTGTCACACAGAGCTCATTTGACTGTCTGGTACCAAATCTTGATGAGGCGAGTTGCAATATTTGTGATCTAACCAACTTCACATACAATAAATGCATGTCACGTTGGAGGAATATGAAGTTCCTATCCAATGCCATCAGCCCTGTTTCAATCCTTAGGAAAATTTTATGTTATACTGCAAAAACAGATGGTTGAAATTAAGAATAACCACAGCAATGTGCTAATAGTGGTGAGAACTGAGGAGGGACTGATAAAATCACACGACAAGAGCTACTTTTTTTTAGTCTAAGCCAAGGCTCCTTTATTGTCTGCTAGATTTATCCTAGTAAGAACAGACAAGAGACTATGAGACACACCTACATAGACAGGTGGTTCCTCTACCTGCTAGATCAACACCATGTTGGTACATGACGGAGTCTTACTGTAAGAAAAACATCTCTTTGTTAAATTCAGCCAAAGCCAAAGACTATCATATAGTAATTTCATCAGCTATCAACCTCATAATACAGTTCCATTATGTATTGTATTAATGCCGTGGTTTGATCATTCTGAGACTATTGATTTACTGATTTAATTTTAATTGTGATCTCAACTTGACCATTGCATTGTTCAGTCTTTAATTATCCTAGTAAAAATGCAGTATATTAGCTCACTAATAGGTGCTTTTAAGTGAACATTTGCTTGCTCATCCTTTTAAATAAATCCATTAAATATATACAGAACTGTTTTATTCTGTCTGTTTCCAATGTAGGTCACACACTTTGAAGATACAATTAACCTCAAGTGAGAAATTTGCAAGCCACTACGTTATTGTACTGGGTAGTAAAACCGAGGTCTTTTCACCTTTTAATGAAAGATGCTATAAAGACTTCAGTTTCTTGGTGGAGAGAGGATTCCAGAGTACAGATGAAAAGATAGGATAAAATGAACAGAAATGCTGAAGTTTGAGGTTTTCTTTTTCCTTTCTTTCTGCTGGGTTATCACTCAGGGAATACAGTACCATGAAGGGCCCATCTGGTGGCACTATTAGCTGAAGACTTTCTTTCACAAACGGATGGGCAAATCTTATACAAGAATAAAAGAATGAGAAGGACAATTCTTTCTAATGATGTTATTCATGTTGCAGTGATCAAGTAAGATGCTCAAGCTCCCTTTTATGCGCTAGTAACATTGCACTCATTTCAGTCCCATTCTCAGGATTCTCTCAGGTAGGAGTATAAGATTTTTTTTTATCCTTTTAATTCCAGTTAAAATAACCATAAGAGAATAGGAAAAAAAAAAAAAGTCCCCTGTTAAATAAACACCCAAATGTACAATTATCTACATCTATGGAAGAGGGAGAGGTGCCTGTATTTTTTCCAGTAGTGTCAGGAATTTGGTAACATTGATCCTGGTGAACTTATTAACATTCATAAATAGAAATTCAGAAAGTTGAAATGCAGATGTGCAGATCACATAGGTGTGTGAAGAAGAAAATCTTTAATCTTTCCGCTTATTTTACATCCAAAAGCATTCAGTATGCTCCTTCTTGAAACTACCTGTAAAGACTCTCATGTTCTTTCATTCTTTCTGTGTAAATGATAAGTTAATACATCCACTTTTCTTGGATTAAATACACATCTTTAAAGTCACTGAGATTACTAAATTTTTAGTGTTAGTGACTTTGGGTCACCGATAGAGAGATTCAGATGCCTAAATATAGATGTCCAGGGCCATTTTAGCTACTGCAGGGTATCTAAGACACCCATGGTGCTGTGGGTAAGATACAGAAGATCTGGAGTGCCAACATCCCCCTGGAGAGCTTATGAGCACCAGGGAAGAAACCATGTGGTTTGCCCCTCCCCAAGTGCTGTAAGAACTTTGTAAATTCAGGATGACCCAGTCCTTTAGGGACTGAATGCAAAGGGAGTTCAAAGAAGCTACCCAGGCCGTGGAGTGCTTGAACCTGCTGGTGGCGTGAAAACTTGTTTGCTAACATCAGCATCTACATGTCACATTGGGTTGGATCTCTTGCTGTCTTCTACTTCTGGGTGTCTTCACCTCCCACATGTCTATTGTTGGCTTTCGCATTCGCAGGACTTTTCCATGAGCTAACCTACCTCACTAAACTGGGAGAAAATATCTTGAGGGAGAGAAGAATGAATAGTTTTCTGCTATTTTAATTAATCAGATTTGTTCAGCACAGTGTCCTGCAGCAGCCAAAGTCATTTCAAGGGAGTGTGGGTCCTCAAGGCTGTGAAAGATGCATGGAGACCTCTTCTGACAGCAGAAGACCATTATGGCATTTTCCTGCATTTGAAGCAGTACCTCTAGTATCATGTCTTGGCAGCACTCTCTAAACTCACCCATTGAGTTATGCACCTGACTTTGTGGCCTGTGCCTTTTGAAGATGGTGTTTGGCTGCTATAGTTAGAAAAACATTCCATACCTCAGAATGCAGGTGGGCTCCTTGGGGCATTTCTGAAAACAGCAGCAAGCAGGACACCTAAATTCAGATGAGCACTTGTGAAAGTCTTGCTATTTTCTGCAATTTCTGTTTCTAAAAGAAATGCGATGGCTCATCTCAGAACTACCTAGTTGCCCCTTCTCAGTAACTTAGGTACTTATCCCTCTGAAATACATCTAATTAGACTTGTCAGGATGGACTGCAATTGTGGTTGCTGTGGAATTTTCATTGAATTTAGATTCCTTTCTTAATCAAGCCATTAACTTTTAAAGAAGCAGTAGAGATGAGCATAATGTAGCAGCAATAAAAATAATTAAGGTTGCAAATGGGTCTTTGTTACTGTCTGGGAATTTGCAGAGGAAATCTAAGTTTTGACATATACTGTAATTGTCATGCTGCATTGATATTCAGTCTGATAGTTGCACAATGAATCTCTATTTTTTTTCCAGCATAATGTGAGACAAATTTACACAAGATGAGAAATCCACACAAGATGAGAATATCTACGTGTTCAAAATGCAGACTTTTAGCCTGATACAGTGAGGAAGGAAGTTTGTAACTGAAAATTAATTCATACTGGAAAGTGCAGTCAATAGACAATTACTAAGATACAGCTTGTGTTTATTGCTTGAGGAATTTTACACAAGATTTATAGCATCTAAAAGCAATTACCTTTACATGTAAAGAACAGCCTAAAAAGATGAAACTTAATTACTCTAGAAGCCTTCAAACATTCTCTATCTCCTATAAATAATCATCAACCAGACAGTAATAAAAAAAAAAATAATAATAAAGCCTGAAAATTGATGTTATCCGTGTCAAAAGATTACCAAAAAAATCCCCACTTTGTCCACAATTCTTCTTCTGTCCATTTTACACTGACAGAACTACTGTTCTGCTCCAGATGTAAGAAATGAAAATCCAATCTAATCTTTGGGAACTGGAGGTAAAATAGGCTTACATTTTTAAGAGTGGCCGGGTGCATCACTGCATCTTTCATCCGGTGTGCTGACTCTTTCTACCCCACTGATCATCTCAGAAACCTGGGAGCTGCATTCTTCCCACAGGGACAGGCAGTGTGTGAAGGAGCTTCCCTGTGAGCATTATTGTCATTGGTGAGAATGCCAAAGAAAATAGTTTGAGAGTTGACTCACGCCAGAAACAATGAGCTGCTCGGAGCTCTGCCTTGTTTGTTTGTATGTATGCTTTTAGGGGTGTGGGAGGGGAAAGTTTATTTTATTTTATTTTTCATTAAAGTACGACTCACATACTGAACAGATCTCAGTCCTGTAATCCAGGAGCCTTGGACATTAATGTTATCTTGTTCTCTTTTTTGTATTCTCTCTCTCTACAATACACAACTTTAGACTCTTAAGAACTTTCATGCCTTGGAAATGAGGTGTGGGATCAGCGTTACATACAGAAGACACAGGTAACAGACTGTGGAATAAGTAAGGTCCAATGGGATGGGATACAGTAGTAGTTCCATTGAAGTCTGTAAAATTTAACCTATGTACTTTGATCTTTGGTTGAGTTACTAATTTTTATAAAATTTTCCCCATTGTACTAAGTTTAGAATGGGATGATCAAAATGAGGAATGTAAAAATTCTGTTCACTTTCTCATTACAGTGACCGTAATTTTAAATAATGCTCTTTTTTCTCCCGTTCTTTAATTAAGACCAGTAGGTGAATAAATGCTTGATGTTTCACAGTTAAAATAATGAAGAACTCCAGTCTGTAACCTCGTGAATACATTGTGATGGTTGCAGGGGAGTTTTGACTCCATGCACAGGTGCACAGAAGTGATGAGAGTTTCAGTACATTTTCACCCTGGAGTGAAAGGAAGCTACAAATTGGTTACAGAGAGAGAAAGTAAGAGTGTGTGTGAGTGGAATTTTGTCTCAGATGTTCCCTCTTCAAATTACTTCCAAGATTAAAGGAGTAATTAAAAAAAAAAAAAAAAGTCACAAGAAGATTTATTGGCCTGTGAGTCTAGAGCTGCGGTGTTCTGCTTTTGTTAGAGCTGCAGCAATCTTTTGGTTTATTTTAGATGCTGGGAAGGCATCTCTGACAGCTGCATAGAAACAGCAGGTAGTGCTGCAGTGATGCGGGAGAGGGAGAGATGTGCTTGGGGAACATGCAAGCTTCTGTGATTTCCTGAGCAGCAGCATGTCACTAGGCTCAAAGCAGGGAGTCTTCCTTTGCAAGACTCAGACAGCAACCCAAGCTCTTCATCGTGTCCATTCTGTGCTTGGACTTACTGAGTTAAGATAGCTGTAGCAGTATTTAACATCGGACAGACAGACAGACAGACATCCTCATACCACAACCCCTTCCTGAGCTTCAAAGCTGAAAGCAAAATGTAGTCATGCACAGGATGTAGATGAACAAAGGAAGATTTTTTCTGCTGAGCTGATGGAGTGTTACCAGGGACAGTTCAAGACACTGTCACATCTGGAGGACTGGGAGCGGTGTTAGACCCCTGGTGAAAGCACAGAGCTGCCATGCCCTGGTCCGGCTGCTCCTTCATCACATGTGATGGGGGATTCATGACCTGATGGCAGAACAGATTTTGTCCTTTGTGAGCTCCTTTGGTAGAAAAGGAAAAACGTATGCGTGGGCTGTAATGCACAGACCTCCTGGGTGACTTCTCAGTACTTGATTACATTTTAATTATTTTTGTAATGTAAAAATGATTCCACTCCCCTGAGAAGAAATAGCTGTTTCTATTAATCTACCAGGTTATAACGGAGGATCAGCAATTAGCTCTATGCTTTTTATTATGCTATAATTATTAATAACAGGGGGACTCCAGGAGCCCCATTTTCCACAGCAAATCTGATTTGGTCTAGCAGTCAGATGTTTCGTTTTGGTCTGGATTTGACAGATGGACCAAAGGTGTTGTGAATTGCACTGAGCTGAGAGGAGCCTGGGGGGGAAGTCTCCAGCTTAGGTATGCCATATAATATTGCATCACCAAGAGCATCAGTTCTAGGTTTTACACAAAAAGGTTTGAAGTGAAACACAGCACGCAACCTGTTCAACCTACCATCATTACTTACTAACAGCACAAAGTAATTCTCCAGCAGTTCTGGCTACCTCTACTGGCCATTCAGCTGAAGGCTGACAGAGAGTATTTGGTGACTGTATCATAAATGCTTGTCCTGTTCTTTTGTGTCTCTCAGCCATCTGCAAACAGCCACTTCTGGGAACAAGACTGTAATATGCACAAAAGTATATCTTACAGCATGGTGTTTCAAGCTACCCATGAATTCAAAGTTTGTTCAGCATCATGTTTTCCAGGTTATATGTCTGCAGACATACCTCAGAACAAACTCAGGGAAAACTATTTTTACATATTTCCTTTTTACATGGACAAAAACCATTCTTAATATTGTTTTACTGAAGAAACATGGTTACTGAGCATGTCTCCAAGAGAGCCATAAAATCATAGAATTGTTTGGGTTGGAAGGGACCTTTCCAGCAGTCAGCGAGGATATTTATAACTAGATCAGGTTGCTCAGAGCCCTGTTCAGCCTTATCTTGAATGTGCTCAGGCATCCACCACCTCTCTGGGCATCCTGTTCCAGTGCTTGACTACACTTACCATGAAAACCTTTTTCCTTACATCCAGTCTAAATCTCCCCCCGTGATAAAAACATATAGAAGGGACTGTGAACTAAATGCTCAGTTCTAGCTTATCTAAATTTTTCAAACCTTGGTATGCGATCAGATTGTTCTTCTAAAAATGGTTTTTGTTGATTGTTTCTGGACATAGTAACTTCCCAGGAAAACTGAGATTTTAACAGCTAAAGTTTTATTAGGGAGTCCTGCTCCTTTTTGATAGCTTCTGCTAGGAAAAGAGCTTTACAAGATTAGTGTCCCTCTGAGCAATTAAGTAGCAGGGTCCTGTAATCTCTGAAGTCAGACACAAAACAAATAGAGTAGTAGATGTTGCTTCTCTGGGATCATAACAATTATTTATTGCTTTTAATACATGTGAGCTTACTTGGATCTGTCAAGATATCCTTTTGTGCTAGCGTCAATAGGAGTAATTCTGTCAGTGGAGCTGAGGAGGTGAAACTGGAATTATGACTAATATGTCTTGATTTTCTTGCCTGTGGAAGGAAAAAAAGAGAGCTTAAGAAACTTTGGAAAACTTCAAACCCTGTAGTTTATTTATCTTTTCATTAAAAAATGTAAATAAACAAAAACTCTGCTTTGTTTTGTCTCAAATTTATAAGGCTCCTCAACTTGTAAAATTGTTTTACAGTGAACTTCCACTTTTGAAAGTATTATAGGACAGAAAAGTCCTCATTTTGATCTGCTGTCATGTTTTGTTTTATTATTAGTAATAATAATTTATTTATTTATTAATCAGTTGTGACATAGGTCAGGGTGCAGCCACTATTAGGAGGGCGAGAAGGACCTGGCAAGGCTGTTTCCCTCTCACATGAAGCACGCTGGGTGCTCTAATGAAATATGCTAACGGACTACAACTTCTGTAGCCTACCCAAGAAATCCAGCCCTTATATAGGGAGCATAGACCAAATAAACTTGGTTATCTTTGGTAGTCATACCCAGAAAACAGACTTGACCCACTGTGTGCTTCACTATGGACACACGGATCAGTTAAAGGCCTATACCAGCCTGATCATCTTGCATGGTGCCAAAGCTTGACAAGGCCAGGCTCGCAGAAAGGAAGAGTCAAGTCTGAGAGTCTACATCACAAGTTCTGGCCTCATTAGCTGTTCTGTTAGAGATACAGAGCTAGTGATACCTAGGGCATTTATGAAGCTGTAAAAAATTCTATGATTCAAGTCCCAAACCAAGATATGGACTTTAAATCCATTTTCTGCTTGGAAATTCCATGACTGAGGAGGTTTCCTTATCTATGGGACAGTACCATTCTGTAGCCATTTTGAATTTCCTTTTGCAAATGTGAGATCTTCTCTGAACGTTGCAGCTCAGTTCTTATCTCAATCCAAACATAAAGTGCTGACCCTGACTGAAAAATCAAGCTTTCTTAAGGCCTGATCCATCAACAATGCCAAGACATTTCCCCTTGGCAATGTTTCTGGACTAGGAGCCAATAGAAAATGCTGCAACCTTGTTTAACACTATTGGTTTATCACACAGTGCTGTATTTGGTCAGAAGAAGTGTGTTCTAGGACAAGAATCCCAAATAGGGGCAGTCCAGTGATTATTAAAAGTGTAAATAGGAAGAAAGGCAGTGAAAAAGAGGGAAGGGGTCACGACTACAAATTTTGGAAACTAATGATCTTGCTTCTGTGTTTTCAAGCAGACGGCAGTGCTGTATGGATTTTGTTTGTTTTGTTGTTTTCTCTTTGTCCTCTTTTTTCTTTCCCCCCGGGCAGTCACATAATTATCCTTATCCAGTTTTAATTGATACCGATTCCTGTTCACCTCACCTGTTTGAGCTGGAGGAGGACTTGCACTTTTGACTTGATTGCATTTGCCTCTCAGAGCCACTTGATGGCAGTCATTAATGTAACAAAATCTCGTGTACACACATATGTGTTTGCCTGTGTTTATAGTACGCACAGTGTGAATCATTTCTTAGGATCAACAACATTATATTATCTGCTGCATTGTGCTTAGTGTGGTAACTGCCAGTTTTGCACAGTGGTTTTCCATGTTTCTTTGATTTTTGTAGCCTGTGCAAAGCATTTGCCGGCTTCTTAAAGCTCTTCAAAAGTGAATTCATTATGAGTAGTCACATGCTCTGGATGAAACCAGGCTGTTCCCAGAGACTGCAAGTAAAGTTTGCCAACGTATTTCACTGCCATCATGATAAATTATATCCACAGTGCAGCCTTCAAAATGTGTAGGTTTTGTATGTATTATTCTTGGATAATTTTTGGATGCCATGTACATCCTGCCATTCAAAATGTCTTCTCCCAGCAACTGCGCATGCAGAAGTAAACCACAGCTGTGCAGCAGCTCACACTTCTAAGGGTAATAAGGGACACAAACCTCAGGTTATCAGCTAGAGGAGATGTCATATTGAGTAACTATCCAAACCATGGTCTTTTAGCTTCCGTAAGAGATTCAGGACTAATGTACATCCCTCTCCTTCCGAAAAGAAAAACAACCCCAAACAAAAACACATCTCTGACCCCTCAAAAGATGAGCTGTGAACTGGAATTCATAACTGTGCTGGATAAAACAGGAGAGATACTGGCTTAAGGTGTGTTACAGTTTCCTCTTCCCTCCCCTTGCTGCCTCTACCTTTCCCAGAGGTGATAAATCACCTGGCTTTGCTCTCCCCATAGGAGATAATCACCTCATCACCTTTTTTTTCCCCCTGAATACTTATTTTTGCTTTACAGATACCAGCAACTTTTTCTCTCAAGTGATTTAACTAATTACCATATCAAGTTCAGCTCAGAACAATTGTTCTCAACCTGAATTTAACACTGACAGTTGCTGCTTCTCTTTCAAACTGAAAAAAGAGCTTGTGTGTCAGAAAGCGTGACTATTTTTACATTTCTACCAATTGGTTTTAAAAAGATACCATTTTTCCCCAAACCCTCACAAGCCTTTAGAAATACACACGAGCTCTAGGACCAAGGCCTATGTTTCACACCTTGAGGATTATGGCAAATATTTTAAATGCAATTCTTTGATACTGCAATTTCAAATGAATAAATTATCTTTCTCTATTCAAATCTGGACTGAATCTTGGTGAATGATAGAAAAGTCTTTGCTCCAAGGTAACTACTCCACAGAGAGTGCAGAGTTGATAGGTTGGGCGGTTGAATAATGCCTTGGGTAGCAGACAGGAGATATGAGTCACTCCTGTCTGAACACTAGCCTTGCCTTTGGCTTTGCACAGAGACTGAACTCACTGCCCATGCTACAAATATTCTCTTTCCATTGCACTCTCTTTCCAAGTAAGTAGGTTGCACCAAAAGTAATGTCTCCTATTTATTTCCATGGAAACTGCAACAGAGACAAAGAGTACAATAACACTGCTTGATAGAACACATTCTCAGCTGCAAAATACTGTTTTTCATCATAATCACCAACATTAGCTATGCATTTTTGCCAGCCATGAACAAGAGCTGTATGCCATGCAGCTGCACCAGCAGAGGTGATGAACAGTTTCACTATGATGGTGTCATGGCTAGGAAAATGTTGCCCACGCAGTCTTCCTTTCACTGATCCGAAAAGATGGTATTCAGAAGGTACCAAATCTGGCTATATGATGCGCATGATTGGCAATGCGCTCCACTGTCTTCAAACTGGTATGGAGCCTGGTGCTAAGGTGTTGCAAGAGAAAGGCTGTTTTCTTCTCTGGCCTGACTATGGAAGTTTGGACCTTCAGCTTAGTCAGTGTCACAATGCAGTAGTCAGATGTGACGGTATGTCCACATTGTATGAAGTGCAGAAGGATTCCACCTTTCCTATTCCAAAAAGACAGTACACATCACTTTATCCATTGGGAGCTGTATCTAGAATGTTTTCTTTGAAGGTGAACTCACATCACCAACATAATAAAATAAGAGCCATTACTTTCAAAGCAGACCTCATTTGCAGTAGGAAGAAAATTGTCAGGTTATTTGATTAAAGACAAATGATGATAATAAGCACAGATCAGGAGAGGATTAGAGGAACAAGTGAACGACCCCAAGAAGCTTTGATAATCAGTGAAAATTGAGCACACTGAACTGCTTGGTCTTAAGATGTTTAGAGGAAGGACTAAAGCTGGAGAAACAGAAGCATGAAAATCACCTTCCTGACCAATCCCTGAACTTGTTCACTGCGGCTTGTTCTCTGTCCTTACCAAATTTTGATTGCAACTGTGATTTGTATGGGCATGCTCTAAATGGGACAACTCGGCTAGAGACAGGGCCATGGCAAACTGGCTTTCTGAGTCTGGGATGGCAGAAACTCCACTCTGTGTCCCAAAACCCAGTAACTCAACCTCAAACTGAAATACTCACCAGAAGCCATGTAGGATGGCAAAAGACAGGAACAGACTTTATGATAATGCACATTTTGTCTCTTGTTTGGGAAAATAAGACTCTTCTTGGAAGTGTTTGCCACAATGATTCCCCTTCTGAAACGTCACAGAATCGTAGGGGTTAGAAAGGACCTCTGTAGATAATTTAGTCCAACCCCCTCAAGTTTGGTGAGATGAAATTGAACTCTGATAACTCACTCTACCTTGGAAACGAAAAGAAATAAATATCAAGTCTTCCCTCTGGAAATTGCTAGAGGAATCTTCCTTTGCTCATGCTTCATGCTGCAACATGGCAGATTTAGCAGCTGTCTCCACAGCACTGGGTGGGGTGAAGCCCTTCAGAGAAAAGCCTTTGGGGACAACACCTGACTTTGGAAGATTTCTAATCCTTCTCCATTTTTCTATGCCTTGCAATGTCAGCAGTGCTGAAAGGTGTAAAATTAAGAGCAGCGTACTCAGACAAATAAACTACTTCTCTGTCATGGAAGGAAAATCAGTTTACCCATCTCTATTCAGCCTGATGCTATGTACAGATGTTTTTTTTTGCTGAGCCTAAGACAGAGGTGCTGTGTTTTTTTCTCAAGCTGACTTAATTTCTCTGCAGTAGTCCCCTCCCTGCTTTTTAATGAAGAAATTACAAGGGAGAATCACTCCTTGAAAAATGATGCCTTTCAGGCTGAATGGCTTTATTAACTGTGAGACAGCCCCTCTGAAACCATGCTGTTACATCCATCCCACTCATCCCGAAGAAGAATGTGCCTCTGCATTTGAAGTTTACTGAAAGGTTTATGTGAGAATTTGCATTGTGATTTCTGTCAAGTTTAATGGTGTTTAAAATATAACCATTCCAAACCCAAGATACTGCTCAATGATTTCCATGCTGAGGGTTTCTATTTAATTCCTGTCAATAGAAATATCTGGAATTGCTTTGTCTGTATTTTATGTTGTCAGCTTTAATACCAACCAAGTTAAAAATGCTGTAGACCTGAAGAACTGCTAAAATCCATGTAGTATCCTGTAAATGTCTGGTCCAAGCTCCACAAAAGGACTTGGAAAATTCAACTCAACTCTCTTCTGATAAAAATCTGGGCACTATCCCATGTGCTAGTTGCTCAGAAGACTGGACACTGAACTGTTATGAATAGCAGCTACTTACATTTGGAGAAATCCCATCTTCATGAGAACTGTTTGCCCAGTGCCTGTTCAGGAGGGTGACATGATGTCTGAGCTTCACAAAGCGTTCCACCACCACAACCCATAGTGGTTTGCATCCTCTCTGTGTATATCAGGACACCGGGCAGCATCCTGGCAACTGTCATGGTTTTATGATTTTCGGTTATTGGTACTCCACATCATAACATCATGTAGTGAATGTACCTGTTCCTCAGAAGAGAAGGACTACTACAGTCCACACGGTACTTTGCTCCTTGTTACCATTTTCCAGCCGGAGGGAAAAGATAGAAGCTCGCAGTATAAAAACTTGCAGATCACGAGACCTCGTCCCTTTTTTCCGCCGTCTCTCGTCTTGGCAGCACCTCGCTCTCCAGCCGTCTTATCGTCGGTAGTAGAGTAAGGCCTACCTTGACTTTGGGACATTCTCTCTCTCTGTGTTGGATTTATCAGCTTAAATTGTAATTATATTGTATTATAGTGTGTTGTTTTGCATTCCGATATTTTATTTAGTAAATTAGTTTGTTTCTCCTCAGATTGTTACCGCTGTTCTTTGCTCTCAGGGCCATCTCCCTACCCTTTTCCCCTTTCCCCTTTTCCCGGGACGTGGGCCCTTGGGTCCCCCGTCCCCTTTGTCACGGAATCAGGCCTAACGCCCGTAAACCGTTGACAGCAACATAAAAAGAATGTGAAGAATTGAGTTTAGCTCATTGATATGACCAAACTGTGCATCGTGACATACCAGAAAAAATGCATTTCCCAGTACAAATAGTTCAGTCTGGATGAATTGTATTCCCTATCATCTCCCCCCCCCCCCCCCCGGAAATTCACAAGTATCTTACTTTCATTCACATTTCCAAGAACAAGAACTGATAGCTCTCTACCAAGGATGTAGGTTTACAAAGTACCTTCTGTGTAGTGTTTTTGGCACTCTTTGAGAAACTATCTATTTCAGAGGGATCCAACTTTTATTGCCAAAAGAAATGTACACGAAGCTAGTTCTACACAAAACAATTTTGAAGTTTTTTGAGATTCTGATTGTGAGCTCCACATTCTTCAGAAGGAGCTTCTCTAGGGAAATATCTAGGTGCTGATTATAAATACAAAGCCATGACTAGTTTTAAAGGAGAATCTAAGCTACAGTCCTGAATTCTCCACTTACAAAGAAAATCATTTAAAACATGCTGAACACAGTCTAGCTCCTATAAAAACCAGCAATCAACAGCTCTGAAAATCTATCACTTCTCTACACAACTCCACAGTGCTTTCCCCTGATCTGCTCGGTTTTCAGGCAGAAACATTAAATTGTATTCATGAGAACACCACCACACATGCATCCTACAAAAGCCTACAAATACAAATGATGGGAGCCTTTTTCTTGTGACGTGCTAAGCCAGGCCTGATATCAGTTTGAAGACCATGGAGCACTTTGCCAGTCTTGGTTGGACAATCCTACCACATCCACCGCGTAGTCTGAATTTTGTGCCTTCTGACTTCCAGGGCTGATGAAAACGGACTACACACACAACATTTTTCTAGCAACAATGCTGCCATAGCAGCTATGAAATAGTGAGTCACCACCTCTGGTTCAGTTATTTGTTCATCACTGGTCAAAAGGCACAGCGAATGGTGGTGACTACAGTGAAAAATAGTGTTCTGTAACCGAGAATGTGCTCTATCAATTAGTGTTACTGTGTTCTTTGTATCTGTTGTAGTTTCCATGGAAATAGCTAGGTGGCATTACTTTCAGAGAGATTTATGTATATAAGATTTTGACTTAACATAGCCTGGTCATCCTTCCTGACCCTTCCTAACCCTAACAAATTTTCTGGTGTAGAGAATAATAAAAAAGTGTGTGTTGTTTTGGAGTGACCTGAGGGGCATTATCTTGCTAATAAAATCCAAGCATCATCTTGTGGCTGTTGAATGCAGCCCTGGTTGAGTTTTGTGTTTCATGACTGTCTACATTCTCTTTTTTTGTTGCACATTGTGTAGCCATCTTTGACTCTTTTTTCTCTTTACTATTTTTTTTCCAGCTGGAATTTAAATAGTAAATACTGAGGATCATTAGATATAGACACAGTGGATCTAATATTTGTTTTTAGCTAAACTGCAGACAAGCAACTTTAAGGTTAGTATTCAGGACATCTCAGTCTTGAAAAGGCTGGGTTTTTTTGTTTGTTTGTTTGTTTGTTTGTTTCCCAATGTGTTTCTTTTATTTCTATTTGGTATAGCCAGAGCAGACAAAATGGAGAACAATTAGTAGCCGCAGTGTTCATCTCTCCAACCAAGGTAGAAGTTTCCTCCACCACTAGTACCTCACCTGGAATGTGCAGGCAACTGGCGACCCAGGAGGTACACCTTGACTGATCTTTGGAATCATGATAACACATGCTAATCCTTGAGTATGATTTGCAGACAAAAAAATCTGGTATTAAAATATGGTGTTCCAGGAGAAGTGATGAAAATTGATACTGATCAGAAGCTTTAGTAAAGCTGCCAGTGCCTTCGCACAACCTGTGGGCTGTTATGTGTATGGCAGACATCCATTTGCAATCCCTTCTCAAGCTTAATTTGGAAAACATTTAATATGTGGGGAAAGAGCTATGTGAAATTCTTTCAAAAAAGTCATTTTAGTCAGAAAATTATTTATTTTATAATTTTCCATTGGAAACATGAAGAGTTTCAAAACTATCACGTCTTGTTCCTTGCAGATATTCAGGTTGTGTTTGTGTGTGTGTGTGTGTGCTCTTCATATGTGTAGGGACATTTTTTTCCAGACTATAAAATATTTCATGAGTGGAAGAATAGACTGCTATTAAACAAACATTCACTTGAGGGGCCTGAAGTAAAATTAATAAGAAGAACCCTAAAGCTTGAATCTTTTAAAAAAGTGACTGAAATACTTTGTAAAAAATTTTACTTTGCTTTATCTTATTTTTAGCCTACAGAAATTTTTAATTAAGTTTATTCTGTTTATCTCGAATAGTAAACATGGTGTCATAACAGCTGAAAAAAAAAATCAAACCCCAAGCAAGTCTGATGGCTAATCTGATTAGACCTGCCAAGCTGTATCTACAAGTTCCATGTCTTTCCAATGTACAATGATTTCAGCATTACTGAGAGTCTGGATTAATTTCATCCATTTCTGTACCTCCTTGGAATTTAGCCATGCTGTTTGTAGCAGGACTGCTTCCATCTCACAGTATTGCTGCTATATATGCTTCGGACTTTGATAACGCAGTCTTGCTTCCTGGATGGTCTGCATCTCTTTTAAGGGGATTATTCTGATTTAATTGCAGACTGTGACTGTGTACATTCGCTGGATGGTTATGTCAAAAACCACAGAGCTCTGAGCCTCCCTAGCTCCTCTCAGACTGAAGCAAATTGTTTTCCAAGTTTACCGGTTGAGGTGGAGTTGCCTGTCGCATGCCTTAATCTGCAGTTATCTTTTTTTCAGGAAATAACTAGTGCCCAACTCCGAGCAGGAGACACTGCATCAGTGCATCCATACAGTGCATCAGCAGAAGGGCTGGACAATTTCTTCTGGTGTCTGGGAGCCACGCAAAATGTGGCATTTCCCTCCTGGGAAATAAAGAAAAAAAGAAAAAAAAAAAAAGGAAAAATCGATATATAGGTATTAACGTGCCTTTGTGAAGATTCAAAACAGATGGGGAAAAGGTCAAGGATTCTTTGTTGCTAAGTGCGTTTCTATGACAACTGCAATATGTATGTTATGCGTGAGCAATCATTTGTTCCAGCTGCTGGATCATTAAAGAGCCAGCATTTCCCTGAGCACTGGGAATGTTTTTTGTGGCTTATTTACTTTTTCTTTACCCCTCTTTAAGCTCAGGTTCAACAGGTAAGACTCGAGGAATACATGAAAATCTCAGTCAGTCGCAGCATGCTATACCATAGGACTGGTTTAGTCTGGATTACACAGTGAGTGCCTTAGAGGATGCTGAGAAGCTTAGTAAGGAGATTAGGGAGATTAATTTAGATCCAATCACGCAGTTAAATCTGTACACTCATGATACTTGGCTGTGCTGGATGCATTTTCTGTAGAACTTATGACTTGAGAGACACACGAGACTGGTCTCTCTTCAGTCATCTGTAACATGAGAATAATGGTGTGCACAAAGACTTAAAAAACCTTCGGACATCAACTTATAAAAAATAATTAACATGAATGATGATAGAAAGCGATTCCTGTTTTTCACACACTGGAATTAGAAGACAAAGCCTTTTTCAAGACAGCATGGGAATCTGGACCAAGAAGCACAAAGTTCTCTATTCACAGGAATCAGACTTGTGAATATATTGCAGTTACCTAATTTTAATTTTCTAATGTTTTCATTTAAACAACAACAACAGCAACAAAAAGCACCCAACCAAGTAAACAGAAATGAAGAAAAGTCCTGGAACCTCAATACAGATCAACGTCTGTTGGCATTGATGCAGAAGCTCATGTTCGGTATTGGGTGACATTTCTTTTCTGTGAATTTTGTATCTTGAAAAAGGTGATCGTGTCCATGTCTCTATCAGTCACTTGTCATTCTCATTCAGTGCTCCAGCAGATATTCAGAAAAAGCTTCTCTGACTTTCAATATGACATCTTTTTTCTTCTGGCTGCTTGTGCAGTTTTAGTGCCCTTCAATAATAATGTATATTTTGTGCATGTGTCAATACAGCTTCTACCTATTGGTTAAAATAATATAGAAAAAGAAGTAGACCCAAAGAAAAGTCTCACTGGGAAGAGTATTTACTGAGACTCACTGCTTCTCTGGATGATTTTCCCCAGAGAAGCTGTGGATGACCTATCCATGGAGGTCCTCAAGGCCAGGCTGGATGGCCTGGGCAGCCTTATCTGTTGCATGACTTGGAGATTGGGAACCCTTCCCATGGCAGAGGAGTTGGAAGTATATGATCTTTAAGGACCCATCCAATCCAAGCAATTTTATGATTCGATGATATATGTTTCTTGATCCTGTCTAGAAATTAAAATGTTGTTCACTGTTTATAGCTATGTAGGATTTTCTTTGGCAAGCTCACTATGCAAACCCATCACTCCTAGAAAATGAAATTTGAAAGTGATAGATGTGGTGGAAAAGTTTTATGCAAGAAAAACTCAGACCTTGCATGGTTGCAGACACGGCAGTCTAGATTTGCCATTGCAAGACTACTTGTCTTTACCACGAAGGAGGGAAATATTTCTATTGCCATGACTTGCACTGGGCAACCAGCAGTTAGCATTGTTTAGCAGCTGGATGTTGTATTAAAACCAAGACTTCAATAGTGAAAGCCAGTTAATAACACAGGCCTGACTAACATCTCTTTTGTCTACTTCCTGACAAATTACCTTCCTCTTCTGCTCAGATTTTTTCTCCTCACTTTTTCTTTGTTGCAGCTGGTGGAAGAGAACAAAGCAAAGCGTCTGCTCTGCATTTTGGATCCTGTCCATCTTGCCTTGCTTCACCATATGGAATGATAATGGGCTCTGCTATTCAGATCTTATTTTGTTCTTTGAGAAATATGTAAAGGACGGTATTTATTAAATTCAGTGGAGAGTGTCAGGAACAAGTCTAAGCATCCTGCAAACTGAGCGTCCTTCAGTGATTTAACATCTGTGTAGCTGACTTTCTGGAAGACTAGGCTCAGCAGCCCTCTGCATCACACAGCTCTTTATCCCACAGTTTAAGCTTTTCACAGCCAGCCATGACATGTGTTTCTTCATACTGCCTCATAATTTTGCTTGATTAAAAAAAAAAAAAAAAAAAATTCCCCATTTTGCAGACATAGCCTGGTGAAATTATTAATTAAGTCAATAGTTTCAGCTTGGTGTCAGTGCTGATAGACATAAAGGTCTAGACTCTCATCTGTTCCAAACTGGGGACAGACAGCACAGTTTAACAGCACATGGTTGGAGTGAAATGTCACAGGGGTTGTTCCTGTACTGGCTCAGTTGCATTTGTAAAATAGCAACTAGGAGACTTGGGAAAAATAAATTTGGTGGTAAGCATGTCTGCTGATAGAGCAGCTGAAGGAGAAAAGAAACAACTTGTACAAAGATGTGGAGATAGGATGAAAACCCATGGACTGATATTTCAGTGCATCTCAGATTAACTGTCTGAGGTTAGCTTCCTGAGAAGTACAATGGGAAAAGGACAGCTTGAGGAAATCAGACTAGAACTGATCAGCTTTGGAAAAAAAAAAAAAAAAAGCAGAATCTGGTGTTTTCAGAAAACGGTGATTTCTAGAGTCTTCAAGGTCAGCCTTAGTTCCTGAGTTTCAGAATGTGTTGTCACAAAAAAAAAAGTGTCTTCACTGAGGTATGTTTTCATTCAGGCATATGCAAAAAAAGTTAAGCTGCAGTCCTATTACTTTTGCCATGTATTCCTCTACCTCAAGTACACTATGTGGCCCAGTCCTGTAAAAGAGACCAACCATGTCCCATTAGTAAACTACTATATTTAGTGGTTGGCATTTTTAAAAAGTCTTGGAAGCACTCATAATTTTCATAATTTTCCTTTTACATGCATCAATCACATCAAACTTTGACTAGAATGTGCAGAATTTTTACCCTCCCTATAAAATCCAACTTCCTCCTAACTAGTACTCTCCTGCACCGCTTAGTGCATCAAAGTAGAGAAGAACCTGTCTTTTTGTGCCATCAAGGAAAAAAAAATCACATTTATTACATTCTCCATGTAGAGACATTTGAGCTAGCTGGATATGAGTTGCATAAACCAAGTCTACTCATATTTCTGTAGGACAGTGCCTAAGCTGTTAAGCCTTATTTCTGTACACATAGGCAGGCCAGGGCAATGGAGATAACATCTGAAACTGGATTTCTAATGGTAAGTTAAGGCTTAGTAAAATCTCCACTTTCATTCTTTCACTGAATGCCTAGTTTCTACCAGTTCTGAAAACGGAGCTGATGACCACCACTAAGAACTGCTGATGTTCCCACATACTGTCCTACCCCATCACATTTTGGGGGATAAAGCAGCTTCTTATTATTTATCTTCCTAACCACATGTGAAGTATAAAACTGTCAATTTTCCTCTGCATTCCTCTCATCTTGTAGAACTATTTCCTGACTTTCTACATACTTTTAAGAGTCTGCATTTACCAAGGGATAGAAAAGACTCTGAAGACTTGTGTTCTCATTGTTCTTGTCTTCCTCCTCTCCCTACAGTCAGTTGGGGATTTAGGCTCTGAGCTTCATGCATCAGTGACTCTCAAAGTGACTCTCTTATATTTGCCTGAATATAAGCATACACTGCACCACATTGCAGGTGCGATGTTGCTCGCAGATTAATACATTTGCATTTCTCCCTTCAGAGAAAAAAAATACATAGTAAAACTTGTCTTCATTTAAAAGACTATTAGCTATGAAGAGAGCAGAAAAAAAAATACTAGTTAGAATAATAATAAGCATGTCTGAGAATAGAGCTAAGTGCAGTGTTCACAAATGTAAACATTAATAAGACTCTGGAAAGAAAACTTTTTTTTTTTTTTTTTGCAAGGCATATGCTGAGAAATGAGTATTCAGACAAAAAAAAAAACCACAAGTACATTAATAAAAAATGCTATCATTCTAAATTATTTATTAATTATTTTGGTTTCCTTTTCTTACCCTCTGTAAACCTCCATGAATCAGATAGAAGGATCCGATAGAAGTCAAAGCCAAAAGAGAGAACCTAGCAACCGAAGCAAGGAATGAGATCTATCAGACTAGGAAGCTGTGTTTGAAATACTGACAGACAGCTTTGTCATTGGAAAAAGAGCCCAGCAGTGGGTTCAGGTATACTGAGAGCAATATCAAGCTCCCAAAATCTTAGGCAGTTCTTCTGAAAGCCCTCAGAGCAACCTGCCTGAGGATTGAACTGACAGCTTAGGAAATTGCAAGATGTCAACTCAACTGGCAGGCAGCCTCAGGCAGCAAGCACAATTTAAATGTCATAAACACTACTCATGTTATTTGGCCTTAATCAGTTTTTGTTCATTTTTTAAGAAGAGAAATATCAAAGTTGAAAAGATTTGCAATATTTATTGTGTTAATTGCTTAAAATTTTTGCTGGTATTTAGCCCCAGGGTGTAAATTTTATGATTTATTGTGTATCATAGTTGTGAAATACTTTTCTTAAATTGAGTAATTTCAAAATAGCTCTCTAATGGCAGGATGATTTCACTGGAAACAGTAATAAAACTCTCCTTAATTCAAGGGAATTTATAAGAAAACACTCTGTGGGTTTCCAATAATTTCTTTGAATAATTATTTAATTATACTTCTACTTCCAAGCTTGTCTTTTTTTCAAAATAAATAAATAAATAATAATTATTGCTTTAAGAAGCCCAAGTAAATTTTCTATGTTTTAGGACTGCTGTCAGAGAATTCAAGTAGGCATAAACTTGAAACAGCAGGCAGGAAAACATCCCTATGAAATTAAGGATGATATCTTACTCTTCAAAATTAAAAATAGAATTTATTTACATCTAAGTTGCTAATAATTTTTCCATTAGTCCAAAGAATTTTTTTTTTTTTCCTCAAGACATTCTGAAGGTAACTGCACTTCTGTGCTAGAATGTATTAGAGAATATGCAGGCTGTCTTACTTATTAACCATTTAGCCCATGGGTTTCCAAGCTTTTTGCTTGACTGGGCTGCACTGAGTGAAGAGGAATTGTCTTTGGCGACATATATGTAGGTTGCTCTGAAAGTAATGTCTCCTATTTATTTCCATGGAAATGATGACCGATACAAAGGGCACAATAACATAGCTTGACTGAGCAAATTATCAGCTACAAAATACTGTTTTTTTTGTGTTTTTTTTTCCCCCACACAATCACAACCATGAGCTATTGCCAGCAATGAGCAAGAGCGTGCTTGTAAAAATCTGTACCAGCAGAGGTGACCCACTGTTGCTGTTGTCCATGCTGAAACATAACACTTGCCACCTCATTGCACTCACACCCACTGTTTGGTCTCCACAAATGTTCAGCATGAATCGATGAATGTCAGTGGGTGCAATTTTTTCCACATGGAGGAATTCAATGCCACACCCTTGCTTCATACGCACTTCCATGTCAGACACCATTTTGTCAGACTGCCCCTCTGCTCCCCTCTGTTGCGCAGCAACAAATGTAATGAGATATTGTCGGGAAGGTCCAACTTCTACTTCCATACCAGCTAAATCCGCCTCTGACATCACGGCCAACAGAATAACATAGGAAGCATTATTTTCAGAGCAACCCTCATTAAATAAATAAAGTAGGTAATGTATATAAAGTGAAAAAATATATATTTTTAATTGTTAATTATTTTTATTCGAACATATAAAAAAGAGAACAGCAAAACCAGTGGGTATGTGACCTTGTTTTTGTGAAACTAACACGTCGAGCTGGTTTTCTGGCAGTGGCTGTAATTCTCAGCACGCCCTCAAGGTGTTCCTCAGAGATATTTGACGCATTTTTCTCTTCCTCTGCTTTGTGTTGTTCACAAACGTATGTGCTATCCAAAAGTGTTGACATGAGTAAGGCGTGGCTGTGAAGTGATGGATATTTCTCTCTGGGAAGAGAGAAACCCAGGTGGGCTCGGCAGCGCACTGATGTTTGCTTGGTGCTCAGGGGCCGGGCTGGGCTGCTTGGTGAAGATCTACCCGATGAGGGCCTGGTGGCACAGGGCAGGTGACATTGTGAGCTGTGCTGGGCCGCATGTGGGCCATGGGTTGTACATGCCTGATTTAGCCTTTAGTATTGTTAACCATTTAGCATTCAGAGAGAGAGAATCTTTTAAAAACTACTGTCATCTGAACTCTTGCCCAGCTCTTCTCACGTCAGTAAGAAATTCTCTCTAGGAGAGTTTATACTCTGTGTATTATTTATTTGTCTAACAATTATCAGTTTTGTTTTGCATTAATTCAAGTTCAGCACATCTTCAGGAAGTCCTCATGCAAGGATGGATCATACAGATCTTTTTCTCACAGTGGAACTTTGTGAGTCAAAGATAAAATAGGCTAATGCCATGGTTACTCTCTGGTTTGTTTTGTAGATTGTATCTTGAAAGTAAATACGTACAAAAACAAGCAGTTTGTGCTGATAGTATTGCTGATTTCAGTAATGGGCTTTCAATTGTGAGTATTTGCAGAGAAGTAATCTAGGAGGAGTGAATATATTTGCTAAAGAAAAAAAGAACAAAAAGAAAAATGACACAGAAGAACTAAATGCTCTTTGTACTGAAGGAGTTGAGTTGAAAGAAATTGGAGGCAAGAATGTGAGTTTCAGGATCAGAAAAAAATAATAATGAATAATAAAACACTGATTGAATTGGGATACTGCCAACCTGGAAGGAAGATATTACAAGCTAGCACTAAGCCTCTTAAAAAGGCCCAAGAACTACCTTTGTTTTCATATACTTATGTAATAGCTCATAGTTTTAACTGATATGTGTTGAAAACAGTATTTCTGTTTGTATTTCTGAATGACAAAAGACTGGAAAAAATACCCATGAATGTTGTTACAATAATGGATGCCCAAGATGCTGGGGAACAATTTAAAGTGAAAAATATAAAGATGATACTAAAAAGTCTAGGCAGTAAAGCAGATTTTTTTCAAGAAAATGTGACGATTTTGATATATTTTTTTTCCAACTTGTATCAGAATGTTGCAATAGATTTGATAGTTTGTAAGGTTACATTTTGATATTTAGAGCACACATGTAAATCAATATTAATAGGAGCAATGATTTTCTATGCTTAATATGTCAATAGAATATGGTCTCCTCACTGACAAGTAATACACATTTCAGAGGCAATGGTAAGATGATATGAAGCCACATAGTTCACCATCTGACTGTCAGGAGAGCTAGCACTCCATTAACTGCTGTTTAAATATCTTAAACATGTTTAAAGAGATAGCTCATTAACCATTCAGCATCCTTCTACTTTCAGTATATAACAGGAGCTAATGATTTCTCAGTGTCAGTGGCTGAAATCTTGAAGATTTAATGGGATGTATGCTACATAATTTTTACCAGGTTTGATAAATTCAGGGGAAATGCCTATTCCTGGAATTGTGTTTCTGTGAAAACCAGGATACAGCCTGTTACCCATTGGCAGGAGGTGGTGTATCACTGCCAATGTGACCAGCAGCTTTAATAAGAAGTGGAATTGTACTAAGACAGTGAGAGGAAATTTCACAAAAAAACATGTTTGCAAAAATGTCAAGTTCAGACTTGATGAACTATTTGTTAATGTGGTTAATGTGGTTAAACCAAGAGTAAGGAGATATTCTCATATTTATATGAAGAAAACTCTAAGAGAGTGTGGGACAGAAGGCTAAGGGTTTTAACAGCGTAAATGGTAAATAGGTCCTTGGGAAGGAGGGGGGAAGGGAAGAAAATGCATGTTCTTGTCTTGATAGGCATTCAGATTCCTTGAAAAATTCATATCATATCTCTTTGTAACTTTGTGTGAAAGCATGGTTCCCACATGCTACACTCAGTATTTGAGTATTAGCAACCTTGTCTTCTGAAGTATTCTCAGCCTGTGATTGCAGCTAAAACCAGTTCTAAAATAAATATCTTGAGTGATCAGAGATTTCACTGTGTGATTCACAGAAGTACAGAATGTGAAGGAGAACTGAAGTTACCTGTGGGGCAATCCACTGTCTCATAAGTTATGCCACATTTTCCATCTCTTTTCTCTCACTCCTTAATAACACTCCAGGATGAAATCCTACCCGTTCTGAAGCTACTGGGAGTTTTCTCTTCGACGCCATTCAGACAGAATTCATTCTTTGTGCTCTGTATTGACTTTTGATAAGTAGACTTTCTTCCGATTTTATCACAGCAGAAGCTATGCATTAAATTCTGTCAACTTAATCACAAATAAAAGACAGTTTAATGTTTTATATTGTGGGTTTGATGTAAGGAACTCCCAGATGATGTCTGTGCTCTTTACTTGAATATAAAATGAAAAAGCAGATAAGATGACTGTGCTATTTGGGGTTGAATGTTCAAAACCAGATTCTTACTTAAAATAAGTTTCCTTCAAATGGGTCCCAAAGACAACAGCCATTAGTGTGAAGCAACTTGACCATCTTGGAGTGGTTTACATACCTATTTGGCACAAATTGTCAATTCACTCTGCTCAGTGAAATTATGTTTTTTTAATGTAAGTTTGAACTTTGTCCCTGGTTGCTCTGGTATTGTGGGGAATTCTAAGAACTTAATTCTGTTAATTTCTGCGCAAACTTTTACCATTTCATTTCTATCTAGAAAAAGAAATAGAACCCTAACATAACAAATCATAGTAAATATTTGTGTTTCTGTTATCCAAATGAATACTTTTCACTGATGGTTCAATAACCTTTATACTTGGTGTTCCATTATATTGACGTCTGTAAGAATACTTGTGTGAGTAAAAGCCTCCTTGTAGAAGACTGAATCTCTGAAATGTTATCTATGTAAATAGCTTGTTACCAGCATTCACAGTTTTATCTTGAACATCAATTATGGGTTATTTTTAAATGCCTCAAGTTCATGGTTAATGAAGTGAGTTGGAAGTTTTATCTTTCTTAAAAAAATAAGTAAAAAAACATGGACAGAAAGTAAAAATTAAAGGCAAAATCATGTGAAAAAAATAGACAGTAACAAAGTAAAGACAAAGCCTGACCCCTAACTAGGATCTCAGAGGAAACAGAGCTGCTAATGAAGATTTAACTCAAGACAAGTCACTGTTCAATTCAGAATGCTATCATATGACTTAGTAGGTTTAAAGTGCTTATCATAGTTGTTTTCAAAAGGATTAAAGTTTTACAATAAAGCCAATTTCCAACATAGTTAGCATCGTTATGATAACCCATCAAGAAGTCCAGTTGTGCCACAAACACAGGGGGATAAGCTTATGTTTCTTTATGCCTTAAGTTTTGGGTTTTTTTCAACTCCTGTTGTGACTGGTCATGTTATACTTATCATTATCGTCCTGCAATCTCTTCTTTTTTTCTTTGGTTTTGATTTTTATTTTCTTCTGAATTTTTAGTTTGGAATATTGTAATACTTTTAGAGTTCATTCAACTGAAACAAATGTGAACATAGCCTTGGCTTATTTTTTCAGTAGAAGATATCATTACTATGTGTTAAGAAGTGTACAGAAAATTGATGTATCCAGCTGTTTCATTTCTGATGTGTTTATAAGCTACTAAGAGCAAAAATGTTGCTCTTGTTATTACTTGCTTTAGGAGGAAGCACAGACAGCTTCCATTAACCTATTAAAGACGCTGATAGCTAATTCTGATGTCTGCAGAACTCCTTGAAGAACAACTCGCAGTTCATTGCTGTACTAATACAAGCAAACAGATAACACCTCTTATGATTTCAGATACAGCTGGAAGGCACAATTAACTGTGTCTTATTTAAGTGTCTGCCCCAACCCTAACCTGGAGAAATAGCTTAGGACCTGGTTTTGTACTGAATGCTGTTCAATATCTGAAGGATTACTAACACAATGAGATGCCAGGTAAGTCTAAAAGTACTATGCCATGTTATTTACTGCCCATTCCTGATTTTTAAGAAATATAATCTAGAAGTATTTTCCTATAATAAACCCAGTAAGTATTGTACTGCTCCTGCCATTTATAGATTCTGTTATTTATTTGTTGTATTACAACACTGCAGAGACAAGTTAATCTTTCTCTCGGCTTGCACAGAAATGCAAAGCAGTTTGTAAATGGATGTACCTCATTCTACTGAACGTTAGAAATACAGACCTTTGGAAAATCCGGTGGAAAAAAAACAATTGCCCTTTGGAATGAAATGTTACCAACAGTTTCATGTGGTCAGCTGGAATAATGTGTACCAGAAAAGAGATGACGAGCAAAAAGGTGCATTAGAAGAAGGAGTCGATGATGTGGAAATGAGAAGGGAGTTTCAGTTGTTTGCACACATCTTCTGGGTATAAGGCAACTGCCTTTTACAGATTTCTGTTCGGACTGAGAAGAGACAGCATTCACCATGCAGGAATTAGCAAATTCATAAACCAGAAAAAAGGAGGAATATAAAGGTTCCGTATGTCAAAGCACAAAGAGCAGCTCTCTTTGGAGCTAGTAGAATTTGAGGGCTTAATTTATCTGTAGGACATGGGATGAAAGAGAAGGAAGGATTACAATAGTTTTTGGGGCTCTGTTGACTTGATATTGCACAGACACATTGTGTAAAACTGAGGCAGCCTCGCAAAGATTATGAAGTTGGCACTAAAAACAAAACCATGAGAATCTCTGACTTATGGATGAGGATCTAGAAAACAGAGGTGACACCTAGATTCTCATTTTCTTCGCCCTGCTCCTGAATTCAGCATGAACTCTCAGATAGTCTGAGTTTTCCTTACATCCTGCTTTGGACAGGGAACAAGAAAAGGTGAAAAATGGTTTTGGCTGTTCTTCTGCCTCTGCATAAAACATGGATGTACTGAACTTAATCCAGCTGGCCCTGCGGTATTTGATCCACTCTCAAGCTCAGTGCAGATATAGTAAGGGAAACTAAACCACTGCTCTTCGTATTTCAGAAGACAATCTGTCAACTGGGAAAGTAAGAACAGTTCTCTGCAATCTTAGTTAACTTATTTAGCTAGTTTTATCTCACTCTTTTAACTTCCATGAGCCATCTGTCATGAGACTTAACTATAGATTTAAAAGGCTACGTACGGATGTCTATATGTAGCTCCTCTTATGGTAAACAGAGATTTAGGGTTTAGATTTTCACACATGCAGAGCTATGTGAAAGGTCTTCAAGTGCTGTCTATCTGACTGTAAACTGCCACTCAGAAACATTCCCATGCGATTAGCTGCCATTCACTGCAAATATTTCATATACCATAGAGCCTCTTAAATTACAGCAGAGTCCTGCATGTAGGTAAATAAAGCCTGACCCCAATGACTAGCTTGCAGAGTATCTCAAGTTCCATTAACTTTACTCAACAGATCTCCACTGAGCTGGGAACATCTGGATTTTGCTGTCTGAAACTTGAAAACCTCATGCAGATTGTATCTATTAAAACATGTATCTATAGGGAATGTATCTATTAAAAACAATAGATCGAGAAGTCATTAGCATCTTAGTTTTAAAGAAAAAGAATTTTGAAAAATGAAATGTTTTTTTTATTGTTTCATAAATCAAGATGCATTTGATGCATTTAATTTCACAGGTGAATTTTTGCCTCCAAGAATCATTGCTAGAGACATTATGACAATAATTATCCTCTATTGGGAACTGCTTTTGTCTTCTTTATAAAATGACAACATAAGTTTACACCTTCACTGTTTCAAAAACAGCCCCAAGGCCTAGTTTGCCAGCTGTCATTAATGCTTACAGTAACTTGAGCTGTAGTGGTTATCTTTCAGATGACCACCTGGTGCAAGTGGAGGAAAAGCCTTAAATTTTCCCGCTGAGTTGGACTGCTCCATAGCGTACAATTATTTGCAGCTTGAATGAAGCTTAAAAATTTAAGATTGTCAAAGACTGTTAGTTCCCTAGATCCCTTACAGATGAGAATCTGTTTCCATACCAGATGAATAGATGATAGAGAGATAGGAAGTAATTCTGAGTCTCAGGCTACCTCTTATTTCTTTGTTTTTAACTGAGAGTAGACCCCTTAGAGTCTTACCCATAAGAGAGTTATCCATAAGGTTAATAAAGCAACATTACTATGTATATTTTCCTTCAGTGGACTATTCACCATCACAGCTAGCCACAAATGAATGGTTTGTGTCTATAAAAGATGACACATAGCATAAAGAATTCTCTGTTTAACAGTAATACTGATCAAAATGTTAAAAGCTTATTCACTACAATGTGTCAAATCCTGAAAATAATTGTCATATGTGATGAGAAAGCCACAGAACTGTGGTTGCCTGGGTGATTTCAGTGTCAAGTATGACCACCTCTGTGGAGCTGAAATGTCTTTTCTTTAAAGGCAGATGACAATTTGCCATGTTAGTCCACTGTTCCAATAAGCTAAATCTTTGTTCTTGCCAACTCGTTGCCAAGGCACTCCCAAAGCAGGAGAAATTTCTGCTTTGTTACCTTGCATGGCTGGCATGTTAATGGCTGTGTCCCCAGGGAAGCAGCACAGATATCACAGAGAGGTGGAACGCACAATGTATTCCAAATTCGTAGATACTAAGGAGAAGACAGCACAGTAAGGTTGCCTCAACCTATTCCTCTTTTCATGCATTCTTCTTCCAGTGATATAATCTCCAATCCAATTGCAAAGGCATGGGCATGAGGCCTTCACCTCTTCTCATGGGGCAACTTTTGCATGAATTACATTTCTGGGACACCAGGTGAAGGTATATGATGAGTAATCAGAAAAGATGGAAAAAATCTGCCATGTTTTGCTTTTTCACCATACTCAACTCCCCTGTGAATACTTAAAATTCATTAAAAGGAAATAGAAGTTAAAGTTCTATACACCCTATTTATTTAAACAAAAGATTACTTTGTACCTTTTCAAAAATTGTTAGAATTCTTTTTTTTCTTTTTTTCTTTGTCTTTTTTTTTCCTTCAGAGTCTCTGGACTCTAAGATACAGATTGATAAAGAATGCTAAAATGACTGTAAGAATTTGAGTTGACCTAAAGCAAGGAACAAGAAAACATCGTGTTCAGGTCCTCACCTGATTGGACCACCAGGTGAGAGGGAAGGATGAGAAAGAAGGTCCTTACATGGACTGTTTAGAAGACATGCTCCCAGAAAATTCTGAAAAAAAAAAATATCAACAACAAAATAATAACAAAATGTCTGAATGAACACCAAGCTGCAGAACTGAAAAAGAGACTGAGGGGGGAGAAGAATTACTATTTTTTTCAGGAATGGATTGTTGAAGCAACAGTAAATAAACATTCATTTCAGAGGAAGAATTGCAGCAATGACATCAGAGAAGCTTGAATTATCATAAACAGTGTTTTTGATGAATTTAAAGGTGAGAAAAGTAGGGAGATTACTGGAGAAAGTGAATGATTCCCATAAGGCTGGGTAAAAATAACTGAGTGTACTTATGTTTACCATGAAGAAAAAAAAATAAGAACACATAAACATTGGAGATCTTATTAATCTTTATAAATGTCTTAAGTGTGAGAGACAAAGGGACATGGCCAACCTCTTTTCAGTGGTCTGTGGGGACAGGACAAGCAGAAATGATCATAAACTTGAGCATAGGAAGTTCTGCATATGCGAAAGAACTTCTCCACAATGAGGGTGATGGAGCACTGGAACAGGATGCCCAAGGATGTTGTGGAGTCATGTTCTCTGGAGATGTTCAAGATCTGCCTGGACGCTGACCTGTGTAACCTGGTCTAGGGAGCCTGCTTTGGCAGGGGTGTTGGACTCAGTGATCTCTGGAGGTCCCTTCCAACCCCTACAATTCTGTGATTCTATGTGATTCTGTGACTCTATAAAGAGAAAATTAAGGAGAAATGTTGTAATCACAGTCCACTAAGTTTAGAATACTGGAGGAACTGTGCTCAGTGGAGACACTGAAAGACAAGAAAAAAATAGTGATAATAAAGGGGAAGACAAAGAAGATAATGCACTTTATGGAAACCCTTCTTTGGATGCTGTGACTGGAGTTTCTTGTATGTCATACACAATGTCTAGACATTATGAGAAATAAATTCTTCAAGAGGTGAAATCTGATCCTTGGGCTTGAAATGATATGCTGAGTGAAACCAAGAATTAACTGTTCAAAGAACTATTTAATGGCACTTTGTTGCTGCACTGCTTGACATGAGCAATAGCCAAACCTTGCCCTCATAAAGAAAATTAGTGGCGTAGGGATCAGCGCTCGTGAAATAACTGACACATTTGCAAAGTTAAAGAAATGCAACCCATTGATCTTGATCCCACTACCATCCAGAAGGCAGCAAAAAGTCAAGCTGTGGACTATAGTGTCTAGCCTGGCGAAGAGCTTTATTTGCATTCTTATCCATTTTGGTATAATTATTCCTGTTGGAATTCTGTCTTACTGTACAAGGTGAGACAGTTCAATTATTTAATCATACCATCACTTTCAATTTGAAAGGCCAGTGCTAGAGGAAATGTGCTTTCTGTTTAATTTATACCAATACTTAACCTTGTAGGTCTGTTCCCTGTTTGTGAGTCTTCAGTTCCATATCAAGAATGTCAAGTATCTTTTTTCCATTTTTATATCTGTTAAATTTTGTGAGTCTCACATTCAGTGGGTGGCTTTCAATATGAAAGCTTTGTTCATCTATATGTACATTTCTACAAATTCAAGGAAGCTGGGTATTGATAGGAACACAGAGATCTCTTTAAGTCTCCATTTTATAAGACATGATTAGCAATTTGAGCATGTACCTGCAAGTAAATTACAATTGCCTCTACCAAGCGGTAAATTCTGTATTCATTTATTTCATTTTCTTTGGGATCTTTTTTTTGCAAGTATTTTAGCTTTCTGTCAGCATTGTAATGATTATAAATCTTTCACATTCTTTCTGAGCCCATGTTATACACTATAACAATATTTTCTGCTTCTGCTATAGCCTTTGTAGGAGTGGTTCTGAGGATCACTTAGAGTTCACCTATTCCCAGAGATGGCAAAATATTAAAACCAGAAGCTGGGACAAGAAAATTCAAGGTTTACTTGCTTATTTATTTATTTATTTATTTAATATATATATTTTTTTTCCTGATCAAATCTGACATTCCGATATTTACCGCATGCATCAGCACAGATTAGGGGATTAGACTTGCTGGAGATGAGCTCTACAGAGAAGGACCTGAGCGTCCTTGTGGACAACAGGTTGGCCATGAGCCAGCACTGTGCCCTCGTGGCCAAGAAGGCCAATGATATCCTTGTGTGCATTAAAAAGAATGTGGCCAGAATGTCAAGGGAAGCTATCCTCCCCCTCTACTGTGCCCTGGTGAGGCCGCATTTAGAATACTGTGTCCAGTTCTGGGCTCCCCAGCTCAAAAAAGACAGAGATCTCCTAGAAGGAGTCCAGCAGAGGGCCACAGATGATAAAGGGCCTGGAGCATCTCCCATATGAGGAAAGGCTGAGTAACCAAGGTCTGTTCAGCCTGGAGAAAACAAAACTTGGAGGGAATCTAATACTTGTATATAAACGTCTAAAGGGAGGTGGGAGGCAAATGGATGAGGGCAAGCTCTTCTCAGTAGTGTGTAGTGATAGGACAAGGAGTAACAGCCTAAAATGTGAACACAGGAAATTCTGTACTAACACGTGGAAGAACTTCTTTGTGGTAAGGGTGACCAAGCACTGGAGCAGGTTGCTCAGAGAGGTTGTGGAGTCTCCTTCTGTGGAGATATTCAAGACCTGACCTGTGTTACCTCTTGTAGGGTATCTTCTTTAGCAGGAGAGTTGGACTAGATGATCTCTTGATGTCCCTTCCAACTCCTGCGATTCTGTGATTCTGATTCTGTATTTTGTGTTGAGTTTGTAGATAACTGTTAACCTTTCAATTTTAACAGTTATTCTTTGTCATTGTTGTTCAAGTGACAACCATCCCTCCCATTCCTTATTTCTGTGAAGGTAATATTGAGGTATCATGTTTTCTCATTCAGTGACAACAGCATACCTGACACAATGGACCAAGTGCTATGTAGTTCATGGGAAGACAATAATTTTTCAATTTATTAACATGGGAAGAAAGACACAAAGAAGACTTACTTGAGTAAAATTAGTATGTCAGTTTGTGTTTGAACCAGTTACATAGTTCTGGACCTGTACCTCATGATGGAAAAATACTGTTGTGAGTGTAGCAGTCATACTTGTACAATATTAGTTCAAAATAATTGAAATAATATTTGCTAAGAGATACTGAGTAGAAACTGCAGCTGTTTGCTCAATAAAATAAATTCAATATCTGAGTGAAATTGGAACATATAATCAATATTGATCTAGAGAGAAAAGTAACAATAATCTTATAGCTCATTGGAAAAGGCCTAGCTTTGTTAACCTTAAGGTCATGCTGCAAGGCCATCTGTTTGTTTTTTTTTCTTTTTTCTCTGCTGATCTGCTAAAGATTTTAAGGGCCCAGATTGCAATTGCTGTCCTGCAGTACTGACTTGTTGTTATTGTTTTTCTCTGTATTGATAAAAGTATTTCATGGAATATGTTACAGGAAGGACTAATGAAGAATAAGGCACACAGAGCATAGAATCATAGAATCCTTATAGTTGGAAAGGATCTTTAAAGGTCATCTAGTCCAACCCCCCTGCAATGCACAGGGACATTCACAGCCAGATCAGGTTGCTCAGGGCCTGATCCAACCTCACCTTGAAAGTCTCCAGGGACGGGGCATCAACCACATCCCTGGGCAACCTGTTACACTGCCTCACCACTCTCCCTGTAAAAGACTTTTTCCTTATATCTAACCTAAATTTACTCTCTTTAATCTTGAAGCCTTTTTCCCTTGTTCTACTACAGCAGACTCTGCTAAAAAGTCTGCCCCTTTCTTTCCTGTAGCACCCCTTTAGATATTGAAAGACCGCTATTAGGTCACCTCGGAGCCTTCTCTTCTCCAGGTTGAACAGCTCCAGCTTTCTCAGCCCGTCCTCTTAGGAGAGGTGTTCTGTCCCTTGGATCATTTGTGTGGCCCTCCTCTGGATGCACTCCAACAAGTCTATGTCTCTGATTATATAAAATAAAATAAATGCATAGAAGAGACTAATATAAATAAAAATATATGCTAAGTGAAATTGACAACTTCAGGATAAAATGTTCAGGGAGTCTTGTGACAAATTTAGCCCAGACTTAAGTATACTGCAACATTTAAGGAAAACAGAAAAAACTTTCTCTAGTGAAGCGACCAGTAATACTCAATTGGGACCACGATGTATATTCTCTAGGGGCAAACACTGCACAGATGTTTGGTGTGCAAGTCCTTCGCTGCGAGAAACAGGCAAATTATAGAGATAGTAGGTAACGTATGTAATCCAGATATGTTTCTTTCATGTTGATTATCAGCTTAGCTTCTAACTTTTCTGTCAAACTTGGCATACTGAATGATATTTATGAATGTTTCTTTCTTATTTCTGGCCCTTCTGTGTATCTTGAAGTGAATTGAATCATCCTGAGTCGTTTTGAGGTAAAAGTGCCCATCCAAATAGACATTCTATCTTTAAATTCAAAGTCAAACATGGATTAAAAGCTCCTGTTGGAAGCACTTCATCTTCTGAGAGCTCTTGCTTTGAAGAACAGCATGAGTGAAGGAGATAGCGTGCGTAGGCCCAAAAAAAAATGAGATTTGAGAAGAGAAACATCACCACCTTTCCCAAGATCAAGAAGCAAAGCTACATCTGTGGTGCTTGACTGGATACAGGGAACAAGAAGAATGGGGGAACAGAGAGCTGAGGAAGTGAAAGACAACTGAAAGCATAGGAAATAAAGACAAATACTGACTGGGTTAGAGTGGATGAGGTGAAGTAGATGTGATATTCAGTAGCACAGGTTAATAACGATTACTTAAAAATTTGAAATGAGCATAAAAATGATCATGTCTTCCTGTAAGGAGATGCATTACAGTTTCTTTAGGCTTCTGAAACAAAAATGACAAAGAGGTTGCAAATTCTTACTCTGTTCCAGAAAGAAAAGAAAATAAGGATAAACTTCAGTTTCAACTGAATTAATTTCTGACTCAAGCAGAAGTGTCATTAAATTAGTTAAGAAAGATGAGATATTTTAGACAGATGAACAAAACTTATTATCCATTGTGTTTGGATATCACATACATAATTTTATCTCTAAAATGTAGGTCAGCTTAGGTCACAAGCTTTTATTTGGCTAATGAGATATTTGTCTATTCTGTGAGTGACAATTATATTGCCAAATTATTAATGTCCTTCTGCACAGTGTCTGCCATTCTCTATGTTTTACTGCTGTGTTTTCTCAAAAATCTAAATGACAATATGCAAAGTTTTTATCTTTTCTTCTAGTGTATTTTACATGCTAGTAGTGGAGCAGGAATGATGCATTTCAGTCCTGAGGATGGCCTGTGTAAGAGATCGTAAGAACATCAAAATACAAAATATTCAGTTTGAAATAATGTTTTCAGAGTGATGGCTTCACAAACAGGTAGAAATGTAGAGAAGGTAATATTTATTTTCCAGTGAAATATGAGTACAACAAGTATAGACTCACAGCAAAACAGATACTATTTAAAGAAAAAGTAAAAATCAAGCCAGTTATTTTGCTTGTATATATTTAAAAACGGGAAAATAAGCAAACGAACAAAAAATAAACAAGCAAAACCTCTGATTTTAAAAGTTCATCTCAACCAGGAATTGTACAGATGTGTTCAGATAATCCATCTGTTCTCTCAACACAAAATTTTGATGCAGTAGACATAAGGAGCTTTGAATCTATCAATAATCATAAGTATCCCCTCTGTGTTTTCTGCCCTGCTTGGATTTCAAGCAGTTAAAACTCTGAAAACACACCAGGCTTCCAAATAAAAGTTTCCAAATGAAGTGCTGAAGAAATCCAAATGTGTCATTTAACATAATGCCTCATCTGATGCTGAGCTATCCACTGTGGGTAGGGTAACAGCCTTCCCATCGCTGAATGCTAATGTAATGTGCAGTAGTGTCATTTGGAAATTTAACTTGGAGTCAGGTTTCAATAAGCATTTTTTTTTCCCCTTTCTGATATGAAGGTTTTCTTTTAAAATGGACTCATTTGTGTAAATTGCAGGCAGGTCTGTTTGGAGCCTGACTATTTCACACAGTTGAGGGAAAGCAGGCTGGTTTTTATGGAGTGAGCTATCAGGTAGATACACATTTGACACAGAGTACGCTGAGTTATCAACTTTCTCCAAGGGCAATCATATATCTTCTGTATCCAGAGCCAAATTATATTTGACATTTCATTTAAAGCCAGAAACATCCTGATGGTGCAGTAGAGTGTGAGAGGTAACAGTGGGAGGGCATTCAGTTCACCTGAATGGATGTCTATTCCTGCCCTACTTATCTAGGTTGCAGATGAGGTCTAATTCCCCATCATCACCCTATCCAGATAGAAATCTCAGTTAACTTATTTACTTCCAGTGACATTCCTTCCTATGTTTAGCAATGTTAAAGGAGACTAGTCTGAGCTAGCTTCAGATGGTATTGTAACCAGCATTGTTTATACAGCTGGTTGTGAATATTTCTTTGCTTATAGCAGGAGTTTTCACATCAAGCCTGATAGTTTGTAAATAATAGTCCCTGCATTTCTCAGTCTCAGCTTGTTAAAAATCTCCGTATCTTATCATGGGAGTTCATTGCAATTTTTCATGCTCTCAACCTCAAATTAAAAATACACTTATTTTCTGAGATAGTAGGCAAATAAAAGTCAATGAGATGAGTACAGAAAAAGCAACATAAACCACTTTTATCCTTCAACACAAAAGTGGAAATATTCAGTTTCTGCACTCTTTTGTGACACATTGAAACAGGCTCAAATCTCTGTTTTACACAGTATTACCTTAGAGACATTGGATATGATCTTTATCTAGGTTTAAATTTTGTGTTCATTCCACTTTTATTAGATTATTTTCCAGTGATGACCCAGTCCACCAAGAAAGATCCAGTGCAGGAAGAAGTTTGGGATGTGATTTCCTATATATTTCATAGCAAAATTAATTTTGGATTTTGATTCCTCCTCAGTCAAGCAATTCTGGGCCTGTTGTGAATATCACGGCATGCAGCAAAATTACTCTTGTATTTGGATACCTCCTCAGCCATTGCATCCTGGATCTGTTGCGAATATCATTGTATACAGCACAATTATTATGAAAGACTATTTTTTTATTAACAATATTGTTTGTGGCAGCAAATCCTGTTGCTGAGGGTAAGGAGTCTCCCTTTATACATGCTTACATTGTTTCCTTCATTATGTTTTTATTTCACATGTCATTGGGCAGGCATATCTCATACATCTTAATTATGTGATTATCTTCCAAGATGGAGACAACTTCTCTGTTTCTGAGATGGGAGAAACGCTGGGGGAGGGAAAACTTTCATATTAGTATCAACAAACATAGAGGAAGTTGCACCTCATATAAAATTGTTTTCACATTTCCTTCCTGATTGATTTTTCAGAAGATAATTATTGTGGTTGTAGTGTGAGCTACTCTCATTAGGAACCCATTGATTTTTAGCTACTATTATTGCCTCAGAAGTTGGAACTGGGAGGGAATAGATAAAAGGAAAAATTAGGGTCAATATTTTATTGCTTTAATGTTTGTTGATTGCACACTTTGGGCACTTCCTTCACCATTTTTTTTTCTAGTAAAAAGCCTGGAAAATTAATTATCTTTTTTATACAATGACCTCCATGCTTTTATTAAGGTCAAAGAGGGAATATATGTGCCTTCATAAAATGCAGCCTTGGATTGATTGAAAAGATGAAAGCCCATTCAACTCTTTTATTAGGAAACGGCTATTCTTTCAGTAGTGTCCACACTTACATGTGCTGCAAAGAGCAGAAGCACCATTATACACTCAGCAACATCACTTACTATTGTAATTTCTTTGGGAGGGTGTGATGTGGTTTAACCTAGCAAGCAGGATAGGGTGGACAGAGTGCCAGCTAGTTGTGCAGCTATCACTTCACAAGGCTTCCCAGAGAGAGCAAAGAAACCTGCAAAATTATACTAAAATCATAGATTTTCCTTTTTTCCTGAATAAACAAAATTTGTCTGAAGCTTCTCTTTAAGAGATTTGGTGCTGACTCACTCAGGCAGCCTTACTGCCTATTATGAAGTGCTCTCCTGAACCTGGAGGTTTCCCTGTCTTTTTTGCTGTAATTGTGAACAACTTGTAGCTGTTAATGTACTGTTTCTACAGCAGACCCCACAGTTAAAACAGAAGCAAAATCTCCAAAGATCACATGATAAACCATGAGATGCTACTGGGAAGTCCCACAAAGACAACTAGATGTTCTGTGTAGAGTTCAGGGTTTGATGTAGAGCCTTTGATTCCTACAGAGGTTAGAAGAAATGTTAAGCACCTACAATTGTCTTCCCAGCAGCTAGTGCAGTGGTCATGGACATAAAGAACATCTCAGATGTGCTAAACATACATTTGTAATCTCTTCCCATGGCTGGATTTGGGAGGCAAAGCCTGGAGACCTGAATGAGATCAAGATAACTTTCCTAAAATATCCTAAATCTTTGTTTCCATTCCTGACTGAGGTCTACCCCGGCTTTTCTTTTTGTTGTTGTTGTTGTTTTTTTCTTTTTTTCTTTTTCTTTTTCTTTTTCTTTTTCTTTTTCTTTTTCTTTTTCTTTTTCTTTTCCTTTTCCTTTTTCTTTTCCTTTTCCTTTCTTTCTCTTTCTCTTTTTCTTTCTTTCTCTTTCTCTTTCTCTTCTTTTTTTTTTCCCCACCAAAACAAGAGGAGGGCCACAAAAATGGAACACCTCTCCTACAAGGGCAGTCTGAGAGAGCTGGTGCTGTTCAGCCTGGAGAAGAGAAGGCTCTGAGGAGGCCTGAGAATGGCCTTTCAGTATCTAAAGGGGAGTTATAAGAAAAAAAGAGACAGATTCTTTAGCAGGGTCTGTTGTGACAGGACATGGGAAGTGGTTTAAAACTAAAAGAGGGGAGATTTACACTGGATATAAGAAAAAGGGTTTTACAATAACAGTGATGAGGTACTGGAGCAGGCTGCCCAGAGAGGTAGTGGATGCCCCATCACTGGAGACATTCAAGGTCAGTCTGAACCGGGTTCTGAGTTCCTGATAGAGCTATAGATGACTCATTTCATTGCAGGGGAGTTGGACTAGATGAACTTTAAAGGTCCTTTCTAGCTCTAATGATTCTATGATTCCCAAATGATCTTGTTTTCTTGCTCACTAACGCCCAAAATCCTGACTTCTTTGTCACAAATGCATTCAGAGAGAAAGGAGAGTCTCCCATTCACATTGCCTTGTAGTTCTTAGGCTTAATGTATCCTAGGAAACAAGAGTTAGTCATTAAAATTCTTTCCACAAAAAAAAAAAAAAAAAAAAAGGCATGGAAGTTCATTTCAATTAACTTATTTTTCTGTTCTGCAAAGGATAGAACTGTGTCTTGGTGCAGGAGATGGTATTCCCACCAACCACATTAATGATGGCATTACTGTGGCTGATCAGCTCACTGCTTGCTGCATGCTGGAGGTTCACTCTGAGCACATATGCTAGGCAATGATTTCCAGGGGATTTGAGAAAAAAGTGGAAGAAATTCTTTTCTAAGTCCCCTTCTCACTTTCTCACTACCTTGGGTGGTCATGACAGTGAGGAATGAAATAACCTCAGTGCTTCTATACTCAGGCAATTAAATTCTACATCGAGTTGGACCCCAGATGCCTTCAGGGCTATGTGGATCAGATGCTGATAGGTATTCTTCCAAGGCCACAGAGACTATCTGCAATGGATCAAGAGATTTCGTCTGGAATTACTCAGCCTCTTGACCTTTGTGCAACAAAGCTGCCATTGCCTCTCTGCAGCCTCCCATTTCAGCTGCAACTTGAAGGATGGCCTGGCTTTTCAGGGCATGTCTACACTGTCAGTCACAGACAGGCACATGCTGTGCTCTGAACTGCCAGACACAAGGTACCTTTCCTGGGTTGCTGTGCAGACAGGTAAATGTGAAACTGCTGCCATGCTAATGAGTCCAGCTGGATGACGTTGTGTCCTGCCTGGCTTTAAGCACACACATTGCCGTGGACAGCAGTGATGTAGTGATCAACATCTATCTTAGTGTTATTTTGTTAGGTGCCAGAAACAAAAAATATTAGAGAGACAAATAGGTTTTTAAAATAACAGACAATAGGATTATATATTTAGACTTAGGTTTCAATTTGAAATGTCACCATGAGTCATGTTAGATAGGCTTTGATCTCAGACATAGGACTTTCTAATGCTTTAACACAGCACTGATTTTCTTACAGAGTGGAGGTTGTCTGTGCTATTTGATCCTGTATTCTTGCTAACATGCACAAGCTAACATTGAAATCTTTAGGTAAATATCAGTAGCACGAAACTTAATCAGATTTCAACACCAGACTGAGCAATACTGGATAAATATTTAGAGCAGAGCTGCCATGAACATGAGTCATCATGTAACTGCAGCTAACATTTTAGTGCTTCTCAAGTGCTTGAAAGCAAGTGGGCTACCCAGGGATCCTGCCCTCGCTACCATCGGGATCCAAAGTGATTTGATGGTCTGGAGGAGAACAGATTAGAGCTGCTGAGGCTTCTTACTTGGAGTACAACCCCTTGAGTGACTAATAATAAAGCACTTTTTAATTTTCACAGAGTGATTTATCTGACTGTTGCCCAAACTGCTCTCTAGTGTGAACAGTGTGGGGAGAAAATCTATTTATGAAATGCACAGCAATATACTGACAGCTACCAAAAAAAGGACTCAAGCTAAGTGACACTTGTCACACTAATGAGCAGTATTCATATTAAGAGTTTGACACTCCTGAATTAACATATTTGATTGGTCTTTTCACATTATTGTTATTTTCCCCATACTAACCTCCATTTACAAAGCTGGGGGCACCTGTTCAGCTATTTCTCAGCATCGAATCTTGGAGTAGTGTGTGGAAACAACATGTGCAAAGCAAGGCTCAGCTCTGGTTAGCAGGAGGACTGAGCCATTAGACAGTTTGTGAGCATAAAGATATCTGTACCCACTCGCTCATCTGTGCTCCTGCTTAGCTATCAGCAAATATGTGTCGTAAATGCCACATCATATGCCTACGCACTCCTGCCCTGGGTTAGCATAATAGCCATGCTCAATTGTATTATGCTGTGTATCAGTTGCTCAGTATTCAAGGTCTGTTCCTCCCTAACCTAATATTATGATTTATCCCTGCCTTTGATTTTCTCTATTGACTGCTAGCTGTTTCTGTAAGGTTACTGTGGAAACAGGAGGAGTATCCAAAGATAGCAGTTTGTCTGTAGCATGTCTGTGCATCCGTATGTCATATCTACATGGCCTAGAGGCATTGACGTGTAAGAACAAACACTGCAGTAGGGACTGTTTGCAAGTTAGGATATTGTAGCAGCCACTGTTCTCTTCATATTAAATACAAAGGCTCACCATTGCCAAGTGCATGGATGTCTTGAGCTCTGAGATAAATGACATTTTTCCTGCAGGATGTTCTGTAATATCTTATTCTAGACTAAGAAATAGAATATGTACTTCTGCAAAATGCTGCTAAATAAAGCAGTTTATTCCTTTTCCCTAGAGGAAACCTAGAAAGTTCGCTTCCTGCCTCATACTATTATCTTGCCTTTATACCTTTTGTCCATCAGACTCAAGAAATTTGTGTTGCTTTGTCCCCATTTGTGAAGTGAAAGACTTTGAATGCTAAATGCCCTGGCCTCCTCTTGCATTGGTTGCATGATTCAGAGATAACCTCAGTGTGAGAGCCAGTCCTATACACATATTTGGCTGGATCCAGTCTTCAGCACCAGTTCCTTGATTTCTCATCCATCAAAGGAAATAAGGATGCTCTCATAGCTAGGAGGTCTACTCAGACTGCAAAGTCTCTTCAATGTATTTATAAAACTAATTTTTATTTCTCCATATATTGGACTCTGAGAATGGAATAATAAATGTTGTTCTGAATACCCAAAGCATTATGGAGGACATCTACCTAATAGTTTTGGGTGATTCCATTCAATAGGCTAGTATTACATATTCTGAGATGAGTTATTTCATAAATTCATGGAATCACAGAATGGCTTGGGTTGGATAAAGACCATCGAGCTCCAACCCCTCCACTAAGGACAGGGTTGCCAACCACCAGATCAGGCTGCCCAGCTTCCCATCCAGCCTGGCCTTGAACACCTCCAGGGATGCTGCACCCACAGCAATCTGGGCAACCTTTTCCAGTGACTCAGTTAAAATTAGGTGGACTAGATGGATAACTAAAAGCATTCTGCTCCTGATGAGGTTTGCCTCTGCCTGTGTTCTGGGAGTAGGTTCTTTGTATCTTGAAATCCTTTTGAGCACTGATATTGACTTTTCTGGAAAGGCAACTGCATATCCTGGTGGCAAGAGCTGGAGCTGAGTGCAAAGCATTCCTGTAAGTCTGAAAAGACAGACATCATCTCCCTGCTGATGCAGTATAAAAAGGAGGTTTAGCTGCTAATGCCTTAAGGGAGAATGTATGCCTGTTGCAGGGCAAAGAATATCAAAACCCTTAAATTTCTTGTGTTTAGACAGAGATTAGGGCTCCTTCAGCATCAGGTTTCTGTCACTCAGTCCTTGTTCGCCTGCTCTGCTGTGAGCCATAGCTTCATCCAAAGCAGATTTCCCAGCATTAGAGATGTTCGGGGATGTGTAATGCAGCTGGCAGAACTGGGGTGGGGGGTGGATTCAATTCCCTTGTGCACTACATCATTAACGTATGCTTTCACTTCACCAGGAAATGGCAGGCTAGGCCACTTTTGTTACCTCAGTGCTTGCATATCATCACAGACTCAGAGGCAGCATCACCACTCATGCAAAAGGCTCTCGTGCCCCAAAAGAAGAGCTGCAGTGCTACAATACATTCTGTGCAGCATTTAATTGCTGAGAGATATCAGCAGAGAAAAGGATTTGTTTGTGGAAAGCAATGTAAGAAGAGAAGGTTTAGCTCAAATTAGCTGAATGATGGCAAATAGCAATGAGGGTGGGGAATTCTTCCTGCTTCAGAGCTCTCGGTTCCAGGGAGCTAAATAATTTCTAAATATCTTACTGGCAATCACACAGAGAACTGATGACAGAATCCAGGTAGAATATCAGTTCAAAACTGAAATTAGTCTCCTCTTAATCATAGAATCATAGAATTGCCTGGCTTGAAAAGGACCTCAAAGGTCATCGAGTTTCAACCCCCCTGCTGAGTGCAGGGTCGCCAACCACTAGACCAGGCTGCCCAGAGCCACGTCCAGCCTGGCCTTGAATGCCTCCAGGGACGGGGCATCCACAACCACTTTGGGCAACCTGTTCCAGTGCGTCACCTCCCTCTGAGTGAAAAAATTCCTCCTAATATCTAACCTAAACCTCCCCTGTCTCAGTTTAAAACCATTCCCCCTTGTCCTATCACTATCCACCCTTGTGAACAATCGTTCCCCCTCCTGTTTATACGCTCCTTTCAAATACTGGAAGGCCACAATGTGGTCCCCCTGGAGCCTTCTCTTCTCCAAGCTAAACAAGCCCAGATCCCTCAACCTTTCTTTATAGGAGAGGTGCTCCAGCCCTCTGATCATCTTGGTGGCCTCCTCTGGACCCGATCCAAGAGCTGTGTGTCTTTCTTGTGCTGGAGGCCTCAGGCCTGGACGCAGTACTGCAGGTGGGGCCTCACAAGAGCTGAGTAGAGGGGGTCAATCACCTTTCTCTCCCTGCTGGTCACCCCTTTTTTTAATGCAGCCCAGAACATAGTTGGCCTTCCAGGCTGCAAACGCACACTGCTGATTCATGTCCAGCTTCTTGTCCACCAGGACCCCCAAGTCCTTCTCCACAGGGCTGCTTTCAAGGAGTTCTTCCCCCCGTCTGTATAAATACCTGGGATGGCCCCAGCTCAAGTGCAGCACCTTGCATTTGGCCTTGTTGAACCTCACAGGGTTCACTTCTCCAGCCCGTATGGGTCCCTCTGGATGGCTTCCCTTCCCTCCAGTGTATCAACTGTGCCGCTCAGCTTGGTGTCATCTGCAAACTTGCTGAGGGTGCACTCAATTCCATTGTCTATGTCATTGATAAAGATGCTGAAGAGCATTGGTCCCAAGACTGACCATTGGGGGACACCACATGTGACCGGCCTCCACCCAGACATAGAAGTGTTAATCACAACACTTTGGCTGTGACCAGCCAATCAGTTCTTAATCCACCAAACGGTCCATCCTTCAAATCCATACCTCCCCAATTTAGAGAGAAGGATGTGGTGAGGGACCATGTCAAAGGCTTTGCAGAATTCCAGGTAGATGACATCCGTCGCCCTTCTCCCATCCACCGATGCCATCAGTCCATCATAGAAGGCCACCAGATTGGTCAGGCAAGATCTGCCCTTGGTGAAGCCATGCTGGCTCTCTCGGATCATGTCTTTGTCACATATGTGCCTTGACATGTCATCTAGGCGGATCTGCTCCATGATCTTCCCAGGCACAAAGGTGAGGCTCACCAGCCTGTAGTTCCCCAAGTCATCCTTTCTCCCTTTCTTAAAAATGAGAGTAATGTTTCCCTTTCTCCAGTCACTGGGGACTTCACCGGACAGCCATGATTTTTCAAATATGATGGAGAGTGGCTCAGCAACCACATCAGCTGTCTCTCTCAGAACCCTAGGGTGGATATCATCTGGCCCCATGGACTTACATACATTCAGCTTCATGAAGAGGTCTTGGACTTGTTCCACTGTTACAGCAGGACGGAATGCACTCCTCTCACCCATACCTTGAGGTTCAGGGTCCTGGCAGACAAGGGGAGCCTGACCACCAGTGAAGACCGAGGCAAAGCACTTACTGAGCACCTCAGCTTTTTCCATGTTGAGGAAGCCACTTTTCCATCCGCATTTATCAGAGGGGGAACACTCTCCTTGACCTATCTCCTCCTGCCTATGTACCTGTTGAACCCCTTCTTGTTATTTTTCACATCCCTAGCCAAGTTCAGCTCTGTCTGCGCCTTGGCTTTCCTGATCTTATCTCTACACATGCGGACAACAGTCCTATATTCCTCCCAGGCTACAAAACCCTGCTTCCACATCCTGTACATTTCTCTTTTTTCCCTCAGTTTAAGCTGCAGGTCCTCGCTCAGCCATGCTGATTGCCCGTCTCCTCTGCTCAACTTCTTCTGCTGGGGGATGGAGAGCCATTGCGCTCTCAGCAGGGTGTCCTTAAAGAGCTGCCATCTCTGTTCTGTTCCTATGCCTTTAAGGACAATTTCCCAGGAGATCCCACCCAGCAGTTCCTTGAGCAGCCGGAATTTCACTCTCCTAAAGTTCAGGGTCCTGACTCTACATTTTGCCAGGCCTGCATTCCTCCAGATCACAAAATCCACCAGGGCATGATCACTACAGCCCAGCCTGCCTCCAATCTTAACCTCTCTAATGCTCTACTCTTAAAAGATGCATTTGAGTTTCATACATGGGGAAACTGAGTCATGGTGCTGTAGTAGCCCAGACATCATGCTGCAGTGAAACTTCTGGCAGCAAGACATCTCCTACTACTTGATCCATGTTCTATAATCATCCCACCTTTGGGCAGATTTTGTAGCAAGGGCAACAGAAAACCATCTCTCATTTGCTGTGACAACACTTGCTGAGAGCTGTGCAATAAATAATAGATTCAGAAAAGAGAGAGCAGTGCCTCAGTGCCAGGGAAATCCATCAGCATCTGTTCACAGGGCTGCAGAATCGTCATATTTATTGAGTAATTTATGAGGTCAAAGGCAGACAGTGGAAAACTACTCTCTTGACATCTTCTCACTGACACCGCAGCCTCTGTCTGTGTGGCCAAAGCAATGACTGATTCACTTGAACAAGAGTTGGACAGATTTGGGGATTTCTCTATCCCCCACGTACAATGAAGTGGAAAGGCTCAGTTCAGTTTTCATTTACTTCAAGAAAAGAGGCAAAAAAAATAAATAGATATAATGGATTAATTGTGTCCTTTAGAAATCCCTTCAGGATACAGATAAAGCTCAGTAAAAGATGCACAGTTGTCAGCGTAATTATCATTTCAATTTACAGCTTTGGGCAGTATGGTAATATAGATGATTTATAATGACAAATTCTAATAAAAAGTAATAAAATCACTTTCTTCAGTGAGGTTTTATAGATGAAAATTTAGATGGGCCAGACTTGTGGTCGCTTTAAAAATTTAAAGAATTTTAATTGAAAATGTAATCTGTGATTAAAAAAAAAGTTTGAAAGATAATTAGTTTGATGTAACCATTCTGAATTTTGATAGAATAGAATTGAATAGAATCCATCTTTTTTTCTAGGGACCATCAAATATCCTCTATCTCTTGGAACTACTGCCGTTGTGTGTTTATACTTAACAATTTCTGTTTCATATTTTGAAAGAGGTTTGCTAAGTTTCCAGAGTCTCGATTGGATGCTCTTTCTACAGTTTTCCAAGCAGCAAAATCAGGACGTTGCTAAACAGCTTCAGGACAAGCAGACATGAATTTACTAAGGTGCTATATGGCTAAATGCACAACCACTATAAACACTAGTGACCCTTGCACCACAAGCTGTTTTCCTGGCATTTCTGCCTCTTGCCCTTCCAAGGCCCTTGGGAAACACTATAACTCGGTATCTGCAGCACCAGGATTTGGTGTGCTGTTGGTCTGTCTCCTCTGGTCTGCACATGCATCTGAAATTCCTCCTGGAGCATTCAAAGCAAAAGGTCTCTCCAAGGCTGACTGCATTCATCTACGTTGGTAGTATGCTGAGCAAATCTCATTAGGCAAATGGCATATTGGAAAAGAAGCAAACAAAACAACAAAAGAGCAGGCAAGCTCTAACTCCTTCATCAGCCTGAAATAACAGCAAACGTCAAAAGCACTTGCAAGTTAAGAATAATTGCTCTGCGTTTAACTTCATTACGTCAGTTTGTCACTTTGAGAAAAAAAGGTAGCTGGTTCTTTCCTAGCAAAGAAAAGTGTTAATAAGAAAAGAAGTGATAAGGAGGCCAGCCCCCATGGGGTGGTGAGAGACATGCAATATATTGGTTGCAGAGTATCAGGGAGAGCTTCATCTAATTTGGAGATGGCAAAAGCTTCTTTCTATTGATCGCCCAAAAAGGAGTTCTAATAGCTTTGGAAATAGGTGATAGGGATCGTTCAAGTTTCTTGAATTCTTTTTTATTTTATTTTTTTCCTCACAAAGACCTACTGCTACTTGAAGTCTTGTCTGTAGAGAGGTGAGTTATTGGTCCAAAGGAGGTGTGATTCACATCCAGAGAACTGGATGTAAATACTCAGTGTAGACATGTTAACACAACATCAGTAAAAGGGATTTTTATGCCTTTCTAGAGTTTCAGTAATTGATGCTATGACTTATTCATTTAGAGTCAGTCCAAATGATTCAAGAACAATGCTTTACACCTACCCTAGTTGTGGTCCAGATACAATTTCTGTATGCAGGAAATACACAAAACAGAACGATGACTTCTATCTCTAAGTGTAAGAAATGTTTTCCTTTTTTTTTTAATTATCCAACAGAAAATCCAAAGAATGATGCATCTTTCTTGGTTTATAACTGATGTGCTTATAAAATAAAAGTAGAGTATATTTGATGATGACCACAGGTATGGAAAGGGAGGACTGTGGATTGAACACTTTGGCTTGCCATTAAATTATGATCTGAGAATCATGAGAAATGTGTTGCCTGAACGTGCCCATTCCTTCAATTTTTAAAATGGAAATGATGTTGCTAAACTCTTCAGGCAAGGTTTTTGGTTTTTTTTTTTTGATGATGGAGAGTGCTGGGGATCATTAGTTATAAATTTCCTTGAAATGAACGAGGATATATGGGGGAAGGTTGTAAGTACCATGATCTGGCCTTCCTTAAGTAGACAAGATTACCCTTCTAGTTTGGGAGAGGCATATCTCATCAACTCAAAGGGTGTGTGAAGCTGGACCTTGGAGTCATGAATCTATTTCAGGTTCTGCCTTAGACCAATGGTGAAACAGTTAATGCAATGAAACCCAGAGAGACAGCTTTTGCTCCCTGTCCCTAGCAAAATACACTCTTTTTTTCCTGAACAACTGCCAAGACCTCAAGATAATTCAAAGCTTAGTAAAATTCTGCAGTGTTCATCTCTTTTTCTTTTCCCTTTACTAACACTCCTTTCATGCACATAGGCAGGGCACCACTAAAATGGAAATGCTGTGGCTTTATGTGTTTTTTCTCCAGTAGTAATATAAGAAAAGGAAGTTACACTTCGTACCACTTCTTTCCAGATCATCATGAGTGGGATACTAAATCAGATCTTCTGGCTTTATTCCAAGTGTTTTCATGTCAGTGTGACTTTTAACTCTCTGTCAAGTCTTTCCATTTACGTTTATATATTGGGTTGTTTTATCTTTTTTTTTCTTTCTCTCTGCTTACCTGTTAAACAATTTCTGCCCAGATAAAGTTTATTTTCTGTAGAGACAGAGTGATATTAGTGTAAAAAGACCAAACCTGAATGTGTTTTTTGCATCTAACTTCACTCCTATCTGCAATTTTATTGAAAATAGTCTTGCATTAGGACCTGAACTGGTGGTCCTGCAAATGATTTCCTGTTGTCTTTAGTGTCAGTATTTCATATATCAGACACACTTGCAAACAAGGCATTTTAAAAGCTGTTTCTTTAGTGTCTGAGTTTTATAAATTGTATTTTGGTGATGAAAATGCTTAGACAAGTTCACAATATTTCTTCTGGAGCTCAGCCTATTGTTGCTCGCATGGCGCAATAAAATCTGGATTTTGATTAAAGGATAATGGGATGTTTAAAGACAAGTCAGATCCTCACCAGTCCCCTCTGGCTGTCTTTTGATAAATATAGTGTTCTCATCATCAAATTTTAAAACAATCTCCCAAATAGCAGTCAGCCTCAATAGACTGGTAAAATCTCATTTGTTCCAGACTTTATACATATGCCCTGTAGTACTTAAATTTCTAAATCAAGTAGGCCTATGCAGTAATGTTCTAGCTTCAACACCAGAAAATTAATGTTTTTGGAAATGCATATAGATAAAGTTACACTGTTCAAAATAATTTCTTTATTCACATGTTTGAATGATTGAAATGCCGGATTTCTGACAAGGTGGAAGTAATGAATCATAGAATCATAGAATTGCTCAGGTTGGAAAAGACCTTCACGTTCATCAAGTCCAACCGCAACCTAACCACACTGCTCTAACTCTAACTACCCACTGCTAAATCATGTCCCTGAGCAAATGAAGTACACAGTTTTTAGTTTAGAAATGACCTTTTGTCCTTTTAATTTAAAAAGCTTATAAAGAGATTCAAAGCAAACCAAAATACAGTTTACAAAAGAAAAAAAATTGTCTCCAGGTGTTCAAAATTAAGTTTCATGTGTTTAGACTGTAGCTTTTAGGATTGTACATTCATCTTGTATGCTGGGATAGGAAATCGCTGTGAAATCTCGACTTTCTTCATGTTCAATTCCATTAAGTTTCCCCAGAAAAGTAAGATTCTATGGACTATATGTGTTGCTTTTAATTACAAAGGAAATTGAGGTGACTAAGTGAGATGTTTCATTTCTGTGTGGTTAAAGCCAGATGTGATTAACCCCATATTGAAGTCAACTAAGAAGTTTGAAAGATTCTTTGGTTTATCTTTGCCATTCTGTTGTAGTGCTCAACATAAAGAATCTTTTTCTGAATGATCAGCTAAACAAATATTTGAAAAATCCTCAATTTGTAGGAGCAGGTTTTGATCTTGCAACAACTTTTAGCTTGTGCGTTCCCGAGGACTTGAACAGTGATTCATGCCAGGAGAATCAGCCCCACTCACTTTCTAAAAGGGAATAATGGCAGCTTCACAGAAAACAGCTCAAGAAAATGATTAGATTTGGCAATGCTTTAACATTTTCTGTAAGCAGGAGTGAAAGTGAGTGTAAATCAGGAGGAAAAACATCTGGGATGGATTTTATATTTACTTCTAAATTCTCAGTTCTTTTTAGAAAAGAAGAACCCCTGGAGAAGCAAATACTCCTTTCACCTCCTGTGGCACATATTTCAAAGGTGTTTTTGTGTGCATGTGTGTGTTACTTGCCTGTTCCAGACTTGTAATGAAAAACCAATACTTTCTGTTTCTATCACTTCATAAAGTATCTTGTTGCCAGCTGTGTGGTCCAGGTGCTTTCATTTTCCCCCTGCAGAAGAGAATTAAAAAAAAATCCTTTGAATCCAATCTTTATAGATCTCTGAAATGTTAAATCCAGTAAAGTTATCGTATTCTTTTATTAAGGAGGTCAGTAGTTTCCCGAGGCTTTTTCATTCATCCTCTGTGCTGAATTCTGCCATTTACTAAATCAAATATCGGTTACAAATTAGAAAAGGAGGAAGCAAAACGAGGTGCAGCCTGAAGACTCTGCTTGAAGGTTCAAAGTTTAAATACCATTACGGGTAAAAGGCCATTCTGAACTCTGTATATCATTGCCTCTGCACTGTATCTAGATGTATTTGTCCAGCTTTTGTGGGGCATTGCTTACAAACCAGCACATAGCTGCTTCATCTGGAGACTGCTTTAGTAATGAACATCTGTCTCACTTGCTATTATTTCACTTAAATAAAGGAAACTTCTCAAATTGAAAGGAAGCTGAAAAACTCAAAGGAGTGTAATAGAAAAAGCAGGCCCATGATCAGATCAGTAGCTCAAATGCAGCCCAGGAGAGAAATGCCCAGTAGCTGTAGCTGCAGTCTCACTGCAGTGTGCCCAGAGGGGTGAGGTCAGGTCCTGAGGCCAGCTGCTGCAAATTAGATCATTGCTGCGCTCTTCTAGTCTAATAGTCTTGAGGTAAAACCTGTCATATTCACTCTTCCTGCATGACGCTAATACTGGCACAAAATATTGCCAGTTTTGCACAATGGTATCTAATGGGCTGAAATACTTGCTTCATACAGGACTGAGCAGATCAAAAATTACAGTAGGGTTGCACCCCCAAGAGATTCAAGAGACAGTTGTGGAAACTGAGTTGAGCATTCACTTACAAGCAGGAAAATGCAGAGTAAAGGTGGCTTTGCTCAACTCCCAGGTGAACATATGTGTACTACGTCGATCTGCATTGAGCAGGCTAGGCTCACAAGAGGTCACGTATGCCCACTGGTGTTCTACCAAGGACCAGAGGTAGTAAGAGACATAGGTAAGTTTATAGGAGTTCCAATTACAACTGAAGTTTGTCAACTTGACACCCTAGCCCAACGTATCAGGCACTTTTTAAGTATGTGTAGCATGTCCCAAATTCATCACTAGACCACCAAAACTATTTTTATTTCATGAATGGCAAGAAATTAATAACTTGCTTTTGGATACTTTTAGGTAGTAATGTGTCTGAACTCCTAGTTCAGGGAAGTGTTCCGACCACTGAAGATCTGGCTGGTCTGGAAGGGAGAAGCTCATGATTCCCTACAGAAACACAGTTCCTACAAAGACCTGTGGAACATCCTTCCCTTTAATTTAGCAAATTTCTTGACCTCCTTGGAGTCATAGGAGCTCTTTTTTATTATATCTCTATGGCCCTTTAAACATTGTTTTCCTTTCATCTGAGACTCATAAATTCAAATTGAGATGTGGGGGAGTAAAATTCTAGATTGGCCAGGACCTAAGGAGCAAGATTCAGCTGCAAGGAGGAGCAGATGCATCACTTAGTGACAGCTCTTGAAGGGGCTAAAGCCATGTATTTCCTTGGGAAACTCCTGGTTTTCAGGTGGTTATCTACCTTGCCTTTCTTGAGTCACACAATATTGCATTCTCTGGTAAGATAGAAGACAATCTCTGATTTATAAACAAGGAATGAAGTTACCTGAATCATGTCTAAATAATAAGGTAAAAAACCCTTTGTTATCAGTTCAGTAGGGCCTATAATTACACTGTTTAATAAATAGGACTGTAATAACAATTTAGTTTCTTGTTCCTATCACCGCTGGAGTTTTTTTGTGTAGTAATTCCTGGGATAATGGAAAGGCACTGAAGAACTGAAATGAAAAATCACTTAAAATTCTTTAACTTATGTACTTTTGGCAAATGAGTGTATTCCTGCCTCAAGAGAGTCATGTACCAAGTAAGATATTTTCCCTATACCCTTCGGGAAAAGTAGATAACTACCTGCTTTACAATCCTTTGTGTTCTCTGGGTTTATCTCTTGCACATGATAAAGGAAAATGCGATACTGACTGCAATTAGTTGTTTTTTGTTGTTGTTTGTTTGTTTGTTTGTTTTTTACTCAGGAAAAAACAATTACTGAAATTAAAGCTTGTTTTACAAGAAGGCTGTAGTCTTGCTTAAGATTATTGTCTGTTATCACACACAAAAAAGGGTTTTTTTATATTCAACTCTCAAAAACAAAATATGATGTTGGGAGGGTACTCTGAAAAAAAAACCAACAGCCTATAAAATCATAATTTGTGCTTGATGCTTCACTTTCTCAATGCCAGTCAGAATTAGCTTTATTCTTTCTGTGTTTCAGAGAGAGTGATGCATTCCACAACATTTGGTGGCACAAAAATAGGTGCCAGCTGTTGGGCTACAGATATTTCAGTTCCAGTTTATTACCCTCTCCTCTTTTGTGCTGATTCCATTGTCCTTGGAAATGTTATCCTTACAGACTCTAGACTTAGTGAATTCCTTACCCTTGCAGTGTTTGGATGCCATCTTCCAGTTTCAACATGGCGCTACCCAACAGTCAAAGCTCAAATACAGCCTAGAAAGATGAGCTTCCATGACATTCACCTCCCAGTGTCTGGGTATATATAGAAGTACCTCACTGTAGAAGATGTCCTCAATATGTGTTATTTATTTTTACTCAGTTCCAGAAGGAGTAAACTTTTCAGTTAGAGAAGAGGAGAGAAAAAATTTACTTTGTTACATACCAGTTCTTGATGTAAGAAAAGCATCAATGTGCTAGTTCTGACTCATTTAAATTAAGAGGGATGTTTATAATACATAGCTCCAATGTTTTAAGCTGAAGAAGAGCAAATCTCAGTTTGCTGTTAAACAAGACACATTTTCCTAGCTTTTAAGGTCTAGGAGATGTGAAGTACTCTTTCATTATAAGTCAGTGATGGATCCAATTAGAGAAAATGGTCACTATTTTTCATTCTTTACTTTCATACCTACCTAAATCTGAAGTTTAAAATAACTCACCCAGAATAATCTGATAGTTATTAGATTCAGATGGCTTTGGAGAAATATTTTTATAGAAATATATTTTTAATGGTTTGACAATGATATGATATTATTATCATCTGTCCTTTTTATATTCTAAATTATTTTTTACAGGCAAGAGAACCTTTGGAATCTATAGGAAAATATTTGCAATCAACTGAAAATTATAAAATATGAAGGCAACCCTACAAGCATGTTCACATGTGTGCTTCTCTGTATAAGTATACCTCTCAGAACACTCAACAGAGTGTTCCTTGAAGCTGAAAACATTAGCCCTGCACTCCCATTCATCCAGCCTTGCTGCTCATTGCCTTCAGGCCTTATCTCAGAACGAGGGCTTGATGTCTGAATTTAAAGAAGAAAAACTAATTGTGCGGTGTTCTTTAAGCAGGAAAGAGGTCTGCGTAGCCCGCAGGAGACTTCTCCCTGGCAATCTGATGGACACTGAAGACTTTGAGGTGTGATGTCTTTTGTCCCCATACAGCTGCATCTGCACAAACACACCAGCCATCCACTGGCACTGTCATCAGTAGCACAGACCAGCCCGCATCCATTCTAATGAAGAGTTTTATTGCTCAGGATGATGCAGCTACATCTAGATTGCCTTACCAGGAATGATGCTAGGCCATGCTGCCTCCTGAAATGGTGTTCAGACGCTGTTAATTAATTAATCTTGGTCAAAACTGCTTTTTGTTTTGTTTTGTTTTGTTTTTTTTTTTTTTAAATTAACCGTAAAGATAATGAAGTTCTGCTGTCTGGAATTGTTGCCTGGACTTGTGTGACATGCCGATGTAGATGTCACTGGAGACGTACAGCTGAAGTAAACACAGGTGATCACAAAGAAACTTCCTTTCAAATTAGCAATCTCACTTTCATTCATTTACCAATTTTTTAACATTTTAAAAATTTATTTTTAAAAATAAAACCCAAGTGATGAACAGACATGAGGCTGTCTATCCAGCCTCAAATACTGTCACAAATACATAGACGCTGCCAAAAAAACAACACCTCCAACATCTGTGGAGCTCAGAGCAGGCAGACAAGGCACGAGGGACCTTGAGGCTTTTGTGATTGCCGCTGTCTGGTTTTCAGAGCAAGTGGCATTCCTCCTCCCCTCCTTTCACATCACCAGTGTCTTCCTTTAATCTCTACTGTTGAATTAACTGCTTTCGAACTCAAGGAAAGTTTCACACTTGATCACACTAAAAAAATATCCTCACTGACATGAAGGCCAAGTGAAACGGTGATCATTGCAGCTTTGGTGACAGGTGCTGAGTGCCGAAGCCAGTTGTCACTTGGCCGTGTCCTGGGCTCATGGAGTGCATAGTGGAGCCTTGCTAAATGCCATTGCTAAAGTATGAGTAGAAAAAGAATCCTCATTTCAACTGGTGCTTTTAATCCATTCAAATCTGTCAGAACTTCATTTGGTTATGCAGAAGGTTCATTGAAAGCTGTGGAGAAAATATAAATACACATCTAAGCATAAGAAACTCCCCCCGACTCCCCCAAACACTCCGTAAATGAAAACTTTCCGTGGCTCAATGATGGTTTCAGGTATCAATTTTTTAATGTGTTTTCCATTACAAAATGGAAATCTGTTAAATAGAAGGGGATGTCCCATTGAGAGAACTTCACAATGACGAGGATATTGTCAGAAATTTGAGGGGACAAATACCCAGTAGTGAAATCAAAACAAATTCTACAAAAGTGTAAAGCAATACAAATTCTGAGAGGATTAGGAGCATATAACTTCAGATTATTAATGAGACAAATTTTTAGATCAGAAGGAATTTTCCACCTTCACAAAGAACTTTGGGAAGTAAACTCTTCTTCCTGTCTTCCAAAGAAGCCCACGGACATTTCTGCATGTATTCTTTATGAAAAGAGAACTCTGAAATATGTACTGTTAAATGTTATAACTTGCAGGTGTTAGCCTAGATTTTATCTTGGTTGCCTGTAAGAAGTTCTGCAGACAACTTCCTTCCCCCTTCCCCTTTTCCCCTTTCCCCTTTCCCCATTCCCTTTTCCCTTTTCCCTTCCCTTTCCTCTTCCTTCTCTCTCCCCTTCCTTTTCATTTTCCCTTCCTCTTTCTCCTTTCTTTTCCTTTCTTTTCAACTGTCATGTAAGGTTTATGTATAATTCAATCAATACCTTGAGGAAAACTGTTTGATGATTACAATAAAAAAAAAATCTCATTTTGCTGTACTTTGTAGAGGTAGTTTCATTATCTCATGTCACTGGGTTACAAGAGTTTATGGGACTTTAACTCCCCAAAGGACATTTTAAACGTACACTTTTTATGGCGACTGAACTCCAGGATAAACAAAAGCATTAAAATAAGATATTGGAATTGTTTCCTTTTGTCTTTGATTGATATGAATTGGACTCATAAAAAGAAAAATTCTTGTTTCACCCTTAAATCCCTGCAGCCTCCCTTTCTTTTCTGGCACAATTTGATTACATTACTAGTAGACTTGACAGATACATTTTCCTGTATGAGTGCTGAATGAGTTATGATACAGCAGAAGTACTTGGTGTCAGAAACTGGGACAGGGCAAAGCTGAGACTTGGTCATACAGAACTACATAGGGCTTGAATGGTGAAAACCATAGGTTTTGCTTTTCTTTCTGACCCATTCTAACCTCTATCTAAAGGCAGACTGATATATTTTCACTGAAGAGGACTGTTTATACTCCTAATAGTGAAGAATATGTGTACTGCAGCAATTCAACTGGTATGATATATGTTCGTCTTCGTACCACTCCAACAATTGAGAAGGAATAAGTAACTTTGAGAGGCAGTCCTTGCCACATCTTAGTTATCCACCAGCTACAGAAGGTATCCTATTGGATTATATAGTCAACATTTGAGAGATAATGTGCCAAATATTTAGAATAATGAACTAAGCTGCAAAATCACAAAAGCAAGCAAAAAAATTTCCTTTTCATATAGGGAATTTAAGACATAAAATTCATTCCTTGCCCATAAGCACTGTTTACTATAATCATTACTTCTGTTTAAAACACAGAAGGAATCAAAACATGGAAAATGAGGTCAAATTTTTATTAGGGTTGGAAATTGAAAACTAACTGGATCAAATTTAAAAAAAAAAAAACAATCATTACTTTTTGTAGGTCACTTCAGAAAAAAAAGAGTTTCAACTTTTCTAGCTCTACATCTTGCAAGACTTGAGGCTTTAAAGAATGAAAACACCTTCAGGCTCTACCATTTGTAGCATGCAAAAGGATAGTCCCAGTGTTCTTACGTACTTTGAAGGTCCAATATTATTTATGATTTCTGCTTCAAGTAAAATCTTTTATTCCATTTCTTATCCCACTAATGTACAATGATTTGAACAACTGTTAAATCTTGTGTTTCAATCAAAAAAAAAAAAAAAATTGCCACTTGCACTTTGCTAGTGCCTACTGAGAATTAATGCCTGAATCTTAATCAGATAGTGACTCTTTGATTTGATGTCCCCTGAAATCATCAAGACTTTTATCTGTTGCCCTTACTGAGCTTTTGATCAGATTCAAGGAAATCTCTGCAAATAAGATGCAAGAAGTAACGTTTAGCTGTTGCAGGGTTCAATAAACTGGCAGGAGTGGTCCAGAGAGAGTGAAATGTGGAGGTAAAACAATTACAGGACAAGCATGTATTCAATTTGGTGTTTCTAATCAACTGAAATTGTAAGTTTACAACTGGGTATCAGTAAGCCAGGAGTTAGGTATAGTAGAGGGAGCAGTGGCATCCCTGAAGAGCTTGTCAGCTGTAGGGTAGGAATGGTAGAAGCCCCCTGTACTAAAAGAATGAGGGTTTATGCATGAACTTCTTCCCTCATAACTCCCTGCAACAGCAGGCAGAGCTCTTTATAGCTGACTCTTAGCCATATCACCACCAAGGGAAGTTCTTTTACTTTTGCAATAAGCTCAGAGTTTTTAGACTAGGAGATTATTTTATTATTATTGTTTGCCTTTTTTAAATTGTGTTTCTCGTTATTTTTTTCAGGCAATAAAATATGCTCAGTACTTACAAACAGAAAGGCCAGAGCATGGCAAAGTAAAAGTCTGAGGGGAAACAAAACACATACGCAGTCATTCCCAAACAGTGTCAAACAATGAAAAAGGGAAGAAAAGCATCAAGGAAACAAACAATTGTAAGTATTAGAGGAGGAAGGACTAGAGCTTTCAGGCAGAAAGTCATTCTGGCCACTGCTGTGCTGGGACTGTTTACTGTCACATGGTGCTTAATCATAATAAATTAAGTTTTATTTTGCATTTTGAAACATGCTAACTTGGCTCAGCAGGTACTGGGAGGAGTCCTGGGTCGCCAAATGGTGTTTAACTGAGAATAACAACAATTTCCCCCCTGCAGGCTGGCATAAATAATGTATTTAAAATGTGCCTCTTTTGAACAGATTATTCCAGCTGCTTCTTGTTCTTAAAGCTCGTTGGGAGGTTTAACACCAGAAAGGCAGCCCTCCTGAAGCTACAATTATCATCCTCAAGCAGCAGTTCTGGGAAACGGTGAATTTAATCAAAGTAGCTTCACATTTCCAGAGACAGAGAACTGAAGGTTTCCCACAAGGTCTAGTGAAGTTCCAGCCAAGGTGACCCATGTCACATCTGAAGGCGTGCTGTTTGTCCAGTACAGTTCTGAAATATCATCAACTCTGTGCAATATTAAGCTTTCCACCATCTTTGCACCAGCTTAAACACCAGCAAGAGGCTTCAGAGAATGAAACCCAGAGCAAGGGTCCACTGGACAGCCAAAACCATGGTGAAGAAGATTTAGGCCATGCAGTAGAGGAGGGAAAAACAAAATTCAAACTTCTCTAAAGCTCTGAGATTGGCGAGAGACTGCCTGGGGAAACAGAGGAAGCTCCAGCATTGTAGGGGGCTATGAAGACAGGTTAGACAAGCAGCTGTCAGGAGTAGTTTAGGAACAGTTTGCCAGCCGTTGAGTACAAAGATGGGCCAGTCAGTCCCTCGAGGTCCCTTGCAGCCTTGTATTCAATGATTGATGGAAATTGTGATAAGCTTGCAAGCAACTTGCTTGTAGGTTCAAATGGGCTATATTCAGTGCCCCGTCCTGTTCTCTGGAGCTAATGGCTGTTTTGCCACTGTCTGTATTAGGAGTGGGGTCAGATCCTTAATTAAAGCTATGTTTGGCTGCAAATACTTTTTCCTGGGACTAATGAAGGGACTCGCCACTTGTTAGCAGTAATTTCCCTGTGGGTATCTTCCCATTAGAAAAAAAAGAATGAGACTTAGTGATTGCAAAGAAGACACTGATTGGCTATTAAAAATAGAAATAAATACATCTGACTTTTCACAATTGCCTTTTTTTTTTTTTTTTTGGCCGGAGTTTGGGAGGCAGAGGAAGGTTATGTTTTTTTATGTGTATATATATTTTATTTTTTCCTTACGAACAGTTGCAAAATTATCCCCAGGTCTTATCTGTCAGACCTCAAAATCAAATTGTGAGAGAACAGAACACTCAAACATGTATTTCAATCCTTCTTTGACAGCAGAGAGAAAGACAGTCACTGGTAAATGTATCTTAATGCCAGTGCTATCGAGCTGGGATTAGCTGTGCTGTTGTCCAGCCCAGGGTCAGTAGTAGCTGTATTCCAAAAAACTAGTTGTCACAAGGTAAAAAGCTCCTCTATATATCAAAATACTTTGCCTAGAACTTGGTTTTTATCAGGGAAGTTATTTTTGGAGTAAATAAGGTGAAATTCTATTCTCTTTCATGCAGAATACTGCATTTATCTCTTGGGCTGCCTCTCACTGATCTAGTGTTGTGGTTTTCATGGGTTTTATTGCATTCATTTTGCCTCCATCAAGGAGGAAAATGATCATGTCTCTGCAGTGGGAGACGACATTCCATGCTGTAACAGAGTTGTTGCATGCAATGTGCCTAAGTTACACCAACACAAGTCTTAATAATTGTGGATGGATTTCTGGTAAGAGGCATGTCTGCAAGGTAAATACCACTTTTCTTGCCTCACAGTCAATCAGAGGCTCACCAGTTTAAAGCCCTGACATAAAGCTTAGAGATGAAAAGAGGATTTAAACTCAGTTCCAGTGCTGAGAATGGCTGCTGTTGACATGAAGAGCCTTAGCTGCACAGAAAAACCCCTCTCCTCCTTTTCCCACAAGGAAGCCATATGTTTAAAGGCTCAGGGTCACTGAGAGAGGGAATTATGGAGGTTTGTCTTCTGCTGAGATTTGTGTCTGTATAGCTGGGTTCACTTCAGCCTGAAAAATGAAGAGTGATAATTACTTTGGGGAATAAAATGTTGAATCCAAGTGTCTTAACACTCGGTAGAGTCTGCCTATGGGGATTCTCTGGTGACTACTACATGGAAAATTTCTGTTGAAACATTTCCTTCCTGGTGCGTGAGTGGGGTTTCTGCTCTCCAGTCAGATGTTTATATTCTTCAGTTTTGGTAGAATGCATCTATGAGTTTTGTATTTTAAACAAAACTATTTAGTGAGTTTGGGCCCATAAATATGAATGATCTTCACCAGTAAACACACTGAGTTGACTATTTAGGAGAGAGGAGTAATAACCAGCATTGACAGGAAGTGTTATTCAAGCAAGATGCTGCCAGGCAAGAAGTAATATCTTCTACATTCTACCTCCTCCAAGTGCCAGATTCTAGGATTTAATCTTTGACGATGCCCAGCACAAAAAGTAGATCTGTTTAGCTATGCATTTTCCATTGGTATGAATTACTGTGTCTTCTCTTCATAGCCTCTGCACTCTAGGTGTGTCCTATGTAAACCAGCAGTAAAAATTGAAAAAATAAGGCTGATTTGGAGATGATTATAATAAATATGAGCTTGTGAACTCAGTTTATGATTTATCTGGAAATGTACAAGATTTTTCCAGAATTCATCTCAGAGGACTATACAATATGAGGTTTTATAGAAGTATTTTGTATAATACAATGCATATTATTTGAGAAAGTAAAAATATTTATGCCTAACAATTGTTCAGCATAAAAATTATATTCAGTTTCCTCAATCATACCAAACTGATCTTTCTCACATCCAATAGTGTTATTAATTTTAATGAGATTTGTTTAAATTAGACTTTGCTCACCCTCTTTATTAGCGAAGTTCCCATGAGATTCCACTATATCTGGCTCTTTTTATGGCTAGGGAATTGAGGTCTGTTATAAAAACCAGTGAAACCCAGGAAGGGAATGAATAAAGCCAGGAAACTGTGAAATTGAGGAAGAGATGATGGATGATAGGAACTACAGGAGGTAGCTGAGTATATGCAGCCTTCCTGGGAAAGGCATTTTCCCCATAAGGGAGTGTCTCATCCAGTGTCTTGCTCCAGATCTAGGTTGATGCCTAGATTTGTATGTTACAAGGGTTGTGGTCATGTCAGAGAGACTGTCCTGGCTTGAGCAAGCAGGCTGGTTGCCCTAAATGCATCAAGCTTCTGCATAATTATTCACAGCTCATTAAAGTTTATTTCCATATAAAATTTTATTTCTGTAGTTCAACATCCCTCAGGAATTATTCCAGTGTATGTATTTAGGTCTATTCTTACACTGAGAAGTGTAGGGCTTTGGGACATGGAAGTCAAAGTTCCCTGGGTCATGTCAGAATTTGACCCTTCTGGACCCAATAGTTATCCATCTCCAGCATTCCTCCTGCAAGCTCTCCTCTCTTCTGTTAATTTTTGCATTAGGTTTGCATATTCTTAGAAAAATATCCATTGGCTCAATCCCTCTTGACAGTAACAGCTCATATGCAAAGAAATTTAAAGTTCTGAGGTTGCCTCAGAAATTTCAAAAGAAAAGTTTCCAGTGATATAAAAAGCAAATATATTAGAAATCCTTCACAAATATCAGTATTCTTATACATTTAAAAATATTTATTTGAGATTAAGTCTAATTTCAGAATGAGATGTGTGGAAGAAGATCCGACAATTTATGATATAGGTTTAGACAACAGGAGAAGAAATTCAGGAACTGTTACTTTGGGGTCTGATTTTAATAGAGTGTGAAGCTCTCTTGGAGAAGAGAATAATCCATATTTTGGATGTGGGCAGAAGATGGCAAAGGGAAATTCCTTCTGTGTTAGAAAAGAAAAAGCTTTTAGCAGATCCGGATTTGTTATAGCATTTTGATACAATAAATCACAGGAATTCTTGATTAACAGGAGGGAACATGGGATGAGGGTAAGAATTGCTCTTTTGACAACGAGCTAGTAAGGAGTTGGATAACAATAGGCTCTACTGACATGATGAAGGAGAATTTTCTAGCAGGTTTATTCTTTGGACAAAGTGTAAATAATATTTTCTTGAGCTAGGAATCAGGACTGACAGGAATATCCTATAGGAGAGCTGCAATGAAATTGAGGATAGAAGGAATAAAAATGTCATTGCATCATGTGCTAGTGGAAAGTGAAGCTGTAAGTTTTGAGACTGATAACGAGGGCTACTGCTCCAACATGATGATCCACCTGGATACAATCAGAGTGAACAAAGAGGGAGATTATTAGCCAGAAATGTGCAAGGACCATGATAAATGCCAGCATGGTCCACCAGTGTAACTAGATACAGGACAATATTAAAGGCACTGTGCAACACACTGAAAAATCTCTGCTGGAGTCATGAGTATAGTTTGGGCATCTGCAAAGGAGAGAGATGAAATCAGTATGAAATAAGTGATGGGACAGAAATACTGAATGTACCAGTGAAGAGCAAGGGGATGAATAATAGTAATTTCTGCTGAGAACACGAGGCCATCAGCCGGAAAATCTCAGAAACCTGGCTGTTTGATGACTGAGTGATCATGAGCCACAGATATAACATCATCCAAAAGATGAGCAGTATTTCAGTATGCGTGACACTAAGTATTTTCATCAGAGATGGAAAAGGAGTAATGTTGCATAGGATACTTCATAGTCCAAATGCTTGAAATAGAAATAGAGGAATAAAATAAAAAATAAAAATCAAAACAGAACAAAAACAACCAAAGAAACAAAACTATGCTTATCTATTCCTATGAAATTATTGCTATTAAGACTGCCTAATTAGTTAGCAAGACTGCAAATCAAGGAGAAGAGCTAATCAAACTAGAGTAAACTGCTGGCCCAAGAATAATTGTCTATGAGTGAGAGAAGAGTAAATATGTAAGCATAACATCTGAGGAGACTTCCTAGCCACTGAACAGGGGAACTACAGAAAGCTTCTTCATGGATGGAAAAAAGAGGGAAATCTTGCTGAATGTGTAATGGAGTTTGGGAAATACTTGTCAGAATTTCATACTGAAGAAGCTTTCAGTGCTGCAGCGCTGATGGTGAGGAATCAGTAATGGGTGCTACTGCTGGGGAGCCATGGACCTCTGTAAACTCAAATAATTTTGGTGGCATTGATTCACCCAGGCTGATGACATTCAACTTCTTAAGCCAAGTTCATACACTAATTTTTATGCTATGATTTCCATATAGTTCTGTTTCCTTTAACTTACTGTGGTTATATTTTCAGTTCATGCCAAAACAGTCTGACATCAGTAATTCCAGGATTTTGATTGATTATTAGATTTCAAAATTTTATTATGCTCTTGGTTGTTATTATTATTATTATTATTATTATTATTATTATTATTATTATTATTATTATTATTATTTTGTTCTGGAAGTGTTACTGGGAAACAAGCAGTTAAATTTGCTCAATTGCTTTCATTTTAATATCAGTGCAATGGCATTTCAGAGGGGAAAAAAAAGAGAATAAATTTTATCCTTAAGCCTTAACTGCAATTTAGATCTTCTTTCTCTATGAAATGATCTTAGAAATCTAAGGGAACAGGACGTATACATTATACTGTTGTGAAGATCATCAGCATATTACCTAATTGGTATTAGTAATTTTTGTAAAGGTCTGGAAATTGGAATTTTAATATCCAGTAATCACACAACTACAGACTTGATAGCTTTCTCTCTGAAGCATCACCTTATTGCATTAGCAGACTAGTTTAAAAAAAGAAATAATTAAAAAGCAAGTCTTTTCTGATTGGATTAGAAGAATTCTGTTGTATTTGTTATTCTAAAAAATAGGAGACAATAAATAATTAGGAATAATGTTCTGTATTATCTGAAAGATGGAAAGTTATTTTCGTGGAGGAAACAAATATATGCCCCCAATCTGTCACTATATGATTGCACTATGAATAGAATGACTTTTCGTGATGATTATTGTTATTTGAAAAATTCTGCTTCATGTCTCTGCTTTGGTAAAGGATTTCTCAGACAAGTCACTTTGTCTTTCAGTACCACTATTTCCCCTGTGTTTAAAGGAAATAATATCATTCTGAGGATGTTAAGAGGACAAATGTTTTCAGGACTGAATGACATTCGTTAACTGTGGCGTAGGAGTTGGGATATAAAAAAAAAAAAAAATCTAGTCTTGCAGACTCAGATTCTTGGCTTTATACAATAAAAGCTCTCATCTACTGAGAATGTATGTGGTTGAAGGGAAGTGAAGCAGGATGACATGATTGCAGAATTAGGGTGATAGATATCCATCACCTAGCATGCTAGATCCATCTCTGGTAAAGAAAAGAAATCTGAAATGTCTTAAAACCAGTCAACTGTCTAAATATAGTAATGATATCATTATATAGTCTGCAGCTACTGACAAATACAATTCACTGTAGAAATGTAAGGCACTTTAAGTAAATAGTAACACAATTTCATCAGAGGTTAAAAAGTGCATTCTTAGTCCTGGCCTCATTTGCGTTATTTTTCATTCTTCTTTTTTTTTTTTTTTTTTTCAATTGAATTGGTTATTAAGGTCATTATATAATGTTCTTCAATTTATCTGGGACGTGTCAGTTCACAGTGGGAACCCTGAGTTATGAAGCAGCTTTGGATTTGGGATTAAGTTTATATTTCATATAAAGCAAAAATTCTTCTTGCAATAGATTCACATTGAAAATGTGCTCAAAACAGGGGATCCGATTGGTTTCTGAGCTCCGGTCACTGCCATAGCAGCTTGTCTATGTCAAACAACAAAGGTAATTTGGAAACAAACAGAAAGGTAAGTGACCTCAGGTAAGGTTGTTTTTTATTTTTAATTCTCAAAATTAATCAGATATGTAAACATATGCATGCATGTGTGTAAATGACCGCATGCAGACAGAATTAAATTTCCTATGCAATGTATCTGCAGGATAAAAATTTTAAAAGCAAAAAAAACCACAAAGATTTTAAGAAAAACAACACAAAAATCTAATTTATTTTACAGATACTTTGTATGGTATCATTTAGCAAGCTCAGTGCCTCTTTCTTTACCCTTTTTAAAAGGAATAAAAGTATAGAAGTAGCCATCAGTTTTGCTGTAAGTAAATTTTCCATAGTTACTCTGTTTATAGCAATCCTTCCTTCTTTACCTATAACACATACTTATTTAGATAGTTAAAATTTCTCCATTAACATGAGTTGCAGACTTTTCACCCTTCCTCCCCAGCTTCTCGTCTGTATCAAACCTAATTATCCGTTGTTTTTTGTTGTTGTTTGTCGGCGCTTGGTCCCGTTACAGAATTCCCCCAGTCAGTGTGGCATCAGAATAGCAAGTTCTCTGAATAGCAAGTTCTCTGAATAGCAAGTTCTCTTTATTGTGTTTTACACACACCTTATATATCCTTCACTCGTAAGCAGTAAATCCACTCACGGCTAATTGTCCTTAGGTTCTTCACAACAACGTAGATAACAAACAAAGGGTTGCTTAACTGTCCCAGAAGTGACCACATTAGCTGTACGTACTAAAGAGTATTCTGTTTACACCTTAGCCCTGTCTCCAGACTCGGGAGGCCTCATAGAGATAAGATCTACCAGAGTCTGTTGGGCTCTTTGTTGTTAAATCTCCCTCACAGTTGTTGTTTATTTTTTTTCCTGATGGTCTGAAGATCTAGAAGGCCTGCATAAAGTTGTCTCCCCATCACTGGATTTATAGTTTGCTGTTTTTCCTTGTCACTTATGTTTAAACTCATTCAGGTTTTTCACTACAGATGTAACCTTTAATAGTTTCATCCATTTCTTTTCAATTAACAAGTCATTCTTCATATCAGAAAAGAACAGAGATTCTATAGTCCACCTCTAAAACAACAACTGACCTAGTCCAAATATTACTACAACTCTCTGCCTCGTCTGAACAAATCCAGAAAAGAAAGTGTAAGTATTATTTAGAAGTGATTGGTTCACAACATGAGATAGTAGTGGAGACCATGACTGTAGCCATTTTGGTTGTCTGTGGAATCTAGCAAAGAAAAGATGCTAGTGCTGCTGGATTATGCAGAAGCCCCACAATGATGTTTCTCTTCTCTTCCTCACATTTGAAGTGGATTATTTAATAATGTTTTACTTTAATAACCATTCTAAGTCTGGTATATCACATCTCAGGAGTGCATTTGTCACTGCCATCTCAAGGAAAAAAAAATCCTGACATTCACTCTGAATTAAAAGGTAATACATGTTTAAAGAGATGAGAATTAATAAATAATCTGTTATTTGTCTTTATATAGTAATTATTCACCATGGGGTAAACTTAGATATGAGCTTCTTCTCAGGGAAAAGTAGACTTTGTTGCCTTACTGATGATGACAAAGCACTTTGTCTTGGATGATGAGCAGAACTAAGAGCCCTACATCTAGTGTTGCTGACTTGGCTGGAACTAGAGAAGAAGATGAGGAGTCAGTAAAGAGCAGAAATAATCACATGTACACAGTCTCTCCCATGGCAGAAACAGACAATAACCAGTGTTTGGCCAGGCAGATGAAAGGAAATAATTTACTGGAAAGTCTTCCACGATTAAAATGTCAGAGATGTTTCATCTCTGAACACAGAGAGCTTTCTCTTCACCAGGCTGAAGATCCCAAGCTCTCTCAGCCTGTACTCATAGGGGAGGTGCTCCAGCCCTCCAATAATCTTCATGGCCCTCCTCTGGACCTGCTCCAACAGCTCCATGTCCTTCTTGTGCTGGGGACCCCAGAACTGGACACAGTTTCCAGGTGGGGTCTCACAAGAGCAGAGTAGAGGGGCAGAATCACTTCCCTCAACCTGCTGGTCACGCTTCTCTTGATGCAATCCCAGGATACAGTTGGTCTTCTGGGCTGCAAGCGCACACTGCTAGCTCATGTTGAATCTTTCATCAATCAACACTCCCAAATCCTTCTCCTCAGGGTTGCTCTCAAGCCATTCTTCACCCAGTCTGTATCTGTGCTTGGTGATCCTAGTTTTGTCTTTGATTTTCTTACTTTTTTCACCCACAGAGGTTAGTTATTGGATGAAGAGGAAGAGAAGATTAATTTATTAAAAAAAAAAAGGAGAAAAAAAAGCCACAATAAAAAGAAAAGTCAAGACCAGGCAACACAGTTGAATTACTAAACACAAAAAAGCTTCAAAAACATAATTATTCTGCTAGTTTTGTAACGTTGTATTATTTTATTAGAGAATGGCTAGAAAAACTATGTGTGGTTTGGTTTAATGTAGGAAGTGGTATCTCAGGGTGTAACAAATATTTCAGGAAATGTATGTTTATGCATATGCAAGAAGAGAGTAGTAATAACAGCCTTAGGATGGGCAGCCCTATATTGAGATGACACATGTGTTTAACAATACCAAGAGAGTTTTTTCCCAGATGAGAATTTTAGCTATTTGGGACAATTTTTCTGTAAGAAGAAAGAGTTATCCACCTACTGAAGACCTGAAGCACTGGTCTTTTGGTCACTGTTTCCTTTCAGGAGAAGAGACCTATTTCTTCCACCTGCTTTAGTGGTAGGTGTGAACCTTAAATCTGAAGAGGGACAGGAGTTCCCACATTTGATCGAAAGTGGATGGAGAAAAAGGGACCAGTAAAATATGGAGTCAAGTCTAAGGCAAGCTTCTGTAAGCTAAATTAGTGGAACAAGACTGAGATTTGTCATCCTTGGCTTTCAGTTATCTCAATTATTATTCAGTCTAAATAGGTCACCGTTGTTCACTTAGTGGTCAATGAAAGGACAAAGCAAGTCTCCAGAGGTACTTAATATTTGCCATTGAGCTTAGACTGAGAAGCATCTATCCCTGGATAAATCTACTAAATCAACTATGATACAGGGACCATAGATGACCTGCTTGTAGCCAGTTGTGTATTCGGAAGAGTTTAAATCAGACTAGATAAGTCTAATCAGTGTCTATAGTTCTGGAATTTCTTGAGTTATATATATATTATATGTTGGGTGCCCCAAAACAAGAAAGATGTAGAGCTGTTGGAGAAGGTCCAGAGGAGGGCCATGAAGAGGATCAAAGGGCTGGAACACTTCTCCTGTGAAGAAAAGTTGAAGGAATTGGGCTCATTCAGACTGGAAGGAGAAGACTTTGGGGAGATCTTATTGCATCTTTCCAGTAATTAAAGGGAGCTTATAAACAGGAGGTAGACCATCTTTTTACATGGTCTGATAGTGAGAGGACAAGAGGAAGCAGTTTTAATCTAGAAGAGGGGCGGTTCAGACTAGATGTTAGGTGAGAATTTTTTACACAGAGGGTGGTGTGTCTCTGGAACAATTTGCCTCCTCTCAGTTCCCAAGTTGAATGGGGCCTTGGGCAGCCTGGTCCACTGAGAGATGCTCCTGTCCATGGCAAGGGGTTGAAACTAGGTACTTTTCAATATCCTATGATTCCATGAAAATTTATTTATTCATCTAATTTACATAGCTGATGCTGATAGCTGTGAATTTCTTCTTACCAAGTGTTCTTTCATTGACCTGTACATGAACTGCAGCTGAACTGTCACACTGACAGTCATAACATGACTTCTGAGAGAACATGGTCTCTTTCAAGTGAATTTTTAGCTCCTTGCCCACTGTGTCAGTGGGTTGCTTTTTATTCATTGTTTGGAAAGATGTTAGCTAGAAGCATTAGTTGAGATCATTTGTTCCTGTACATTCTAGCTTTGCATGAGCTCCTAAAAAGAAAAGTCTGTGTCTTTGTTTTTTTCTTGTTATTTTCTTTATTAACTTGATCTTAACCTCTGATACTATGGAAGACGCAACATTTTTTACTTTTGGCTTATGATGCAATCTAGGTCATTGCAGGCTGCAGGAGTAAAGCATTAGGATTACAATAAGAGTTGTCTAATTCTATTTTATTTCCTTTCTTTCCTTGGTCACAGAAAACAGACTAATATGGTACAGCTCTGCAGTAAGTGGACATTAATTAATGCTAAATTATGCCAAAATTCCTCCAGAATCACATATCAACAGTCAGAGTAAGTCCAAAAGTGCTTGCTATGATTAATGTTTTTGAAAGGAGTATCAAATAAATTAACAAAAATTTGGCACTTCTAATAAAATGTTACCAATTAATTTCATACCATTTTCTGTCTTAGCTTTGTCATAAAAATGAGATGCTCCAAGTTTAAAGCCTGATATATTATAGAAGTGTGAGCTTCTACTCTTTGACCTAGTCAGGGCTTTTCAGTGCAACTTCTTGTCCTGCTACAATTCCTGATAGCTCATATGGGAAACAGATCAAGTGTCTGTTAGTTTGGGATGCAGAGTCTAGGCAAAAGGAAGAGTTATTTTAATGCATGTACCATAATTCACCCTTCAGTATTGGAAATTCAAGCCCTCAGACCATTCATTAACTTGACAAACACTGTAATGAGTGCAGAAAATGGCAGCACATAAATCCATTCTCTTGACAAAGAACATAATGAGAACGGAAAGTGACACAAACTAAATAGTGATAACTTTACAGTCTGGACACTGTATATATTCACTCCTCGTGTCAAAGCTGCTCTTCTCCTTTGCTTTCCTCCCTCCCGTTTGCTGCTCAGTGAGACCTAGACAGGGAAAACCTGCAACTTGCCAGGGCTCCCTGTTCACCAGACTCAAAGCTCTTCATGGCTCAGTGACCCCTTTTGCCTCTTGAGTATCTTCATACCTCTGCAGGTCCCAGGAGAAATAATGACAAAGTGTCTTTGTTCTTTTTAAAAGTATGCTTCATGTTTTCATCATCATCTTTATTCACTACAATTTCTGAATTTCTTCTGATTTCAGAAGTTGACTTCTGCAGTATATAACACATATTTCTCTAAGATAAAACTCAGATGCAGTCAAAAATTGGGTTTCTGCTTGAAAATTATATCATTAAGTTATTTTTCCTATACATCAGATATCACAGTTTGTTGTGTCTGTGACAAGAGCATTGTGATTTGTGGAATCATGTGTCAGCTAGATTTGGAGTAAGCTGATAAAAGGCTTCTAAGTGACTGTTAGTTTACCCAAACTGAAAAACTGCAGTGAGAAGGCAACAAAACTGATATAGTTCTCTTTAGTCCTCAAAACTCTGCATTATATCACTGTAGGAACCCATTTGAAAACCATTATTTTGACTGAAATGTTTTCAAAGGGTTATATTTTATACTACTTACTTTTCTGATGTTTGAAGGACTTCTCCCATGTTTAGTGAAGGAGTCTTTGATATTGTACTTTTTTATGATATTACTTTTTTATGCATTAGTAATTTAAAAATTACCCTTTCACACACCATCTTTTCAGGAAAAATAGTTCTTTCCACTCTGGACTGCTCAGTAAGTTGTAATTTTACAAAGAGTAAGTAATTAATTGGTCTTTAATGGCACAACTGATATCCAAATGTTTGTAAAATATATTGAGAATTTCAAATAAAAAATTAAAAGGTCAACTGTTATTATTAATAATACTGCGTTTTTCTACATAAAATTATTCCAACACACAGTAATGCAATAATTTCATTCAAAACCTAGCTTTCTTCTCCTGGTTTCAGCAGCACAGATAGTCATATATAATAAAAAATTCTTGCTGCTGTGAAGTGAAATCTTGGCATTTATTTGAGACTTTCTTTCATATTTATTTTTATTTCAGACAAAAATCTTCACAGAGAATAAGTCTCTATCTTAACTGGATAATATTTTATGCTATAGATCCTTTAATTTTCTGACATTGAATATTTTGGGCTTCAGATGTGTGAAACAAAGTCTTTTTCTAAGTATTTACTATCAGAGGAAATTATCAAAGCTTGTGGAAACAGATAAATAGATGTGGTAAGCACAAACAAGAAAATATTAAAGATGAATCCCTAATTTTATTTTGCTGCTGTATACAACAGCCTTCCTTCTCTTCTGAATTCACTCCTAAGTCCTATATGACCTTCGGCTCTGAAGATGAGAGTCATATATTTAACTACAGTATTTTTTATTTACTATGGAAGCTGAGATGCAAAACATTTAATCTACATCGTAAAATGGAAAGTGGCTGAGTTTGCAGTGACCTTGACCATTCCTACACCAAAAGTTGATCATTTCAAACAAGTGCAGCCTTTCAACTTTGTTAAATTGAGCACCAGCTCATGGCATGTGTTATTTTTCAAAATCTTATTTTTTTTAATTATTTTTTTTTTAAGTGGGAAATCACAGAATACAAATCTAAAAGATATTTATTTATGAGTGCATAGATTTTCTCTGGTTAAACAGCAGTGAGGAGGAAGATGGAGTAGGAAGATTTCAAGGGAGTGATCTATCCAGTCCTTATTGACCTTCTGGAGACTTTAGACACAGAGATTTCGTTAACTGCAAAACATAGGAAATGGAAGCCAGAGGCATCAGCACCTTCACCAAACAAACATGTTAACATTAAAATCAATTACAAAACTGCTTTTCCTCTTTTTTTTTTTTTCTCAAGAATTTAGGATAGAATTAGGGTGCTGACCTTTTCCTTAGGTGAAGTAAGGAATTCCTACACAGACTGCTCCTTCAGAAGGAATTACAAACCCACAGATGTTTTCTGGTGATCTCCACTCCATGCATGATGTCCACATCCATGTTGTATTACATAACTTTTCATTTTTATTTTTACTTTTTAATATTTCCCCCCCAAATTACTGTATTACATCGCTTGAGTTACATTTTCATTAGAATAAACATAGACTGCTGGCTAAGTATCAGAGATGAGAGCCTGAATGGACCACAAATGCTGCAGTTAGTGTTTCAGATGTTGAGGATCTTATGTTACATAGCTCCAGACAACTCCCAGTCTAATGCAGATTTTGGAAAGCCAAAGAGTTAAACTAAAATGGGGTGAGGGATTAGGCCTGCTCATAAATGACAGAGCAGTTCAGAAATATGGTTTATAAATTTGGTTCCAGGCCAAAGCACTGCTTTGTAATTTCGGATTTTTAAATTTTATTTATTATCTATACATAACTCAGCAAAAGCAGAATAGCCTCAGTGGACACCAGAAGGACATCACTTGTGCTTTTCCAAGGGGTATGGTTTGTAACTCCTTGGCTCTTGGTCACCAATGGGCCAGCAGAACCTGCATGCCTTTTGTCTGTTCTCTCCCCACTCTCTCTTCTTTGTGCCAAACCAGGGAAATCTGTTTGCAGATACCTTTGTGCTGCAGCTTTTACATTTGAAATTTTAAGGGCACAAATTCCCTACCAGGATTCAAACCCTGAGACTTTTACAAATTTGTTTTCTAAAGACAATACCAAATTTCCTGATGCTTGCCAGTCAGTGGCAAGGCAGCCTTTTTAGACATTTATTCTACGGTGCCACTCAGACCCAGTTATTTGTTCAAAACATTGCATGACATTAACATTTAGAAATTGCCCAGGTGTGAGAATAGCTTTCCAATGCTACCAAACCAGAGGACAACAAATAGTATGAAGAGGGATATCAAGATATTTAAGGCAATTATTAGAGACTACTCAATCCGCTGCAATAAATTGAAAAAGAGGCTAATACCAATTCCAGAGATTATAGACCATTTTATGGGATGTACTATATAACTTTTACTCTTTCCTCTCGAATTTATGATCTTTAGCAGAGATTTGAAGCAAAACATGGTAGCAGTTGGATTCTAGAGGTGAATAAAGAAAGAAAAAAATCAGAAAAAAAATCAGAAAAAAAGGCAGAAGAGGGCATTTCACTTGTTCTGTTTCAGGTACCATTATTGTTCCAGTTAAACTGCTATAAAAATAATAAAAACAAAGCATCTGTGGAAAATGAGGGTTTGTCTTCATGAAGGGATGTAGTGAATTCTGAAAGCCTTTGAAAAGGTATTCTCTAATAAGTAAACAAAACATTCAACAAGTATAAGATCACATAAATCTACGACTCATCAATCTTTGAACAGTCTGGGGGCGTTCTTTTCTTTTCTTTTAAGTGAAATAAATCTTCACTCCAGAAATGCTTATGTGCGAAATTTGTAAACTGTGATGAGGAAACAGAATTTGCCTTAAGACTGGGAATTGTGTCTCCTTATGCCAAAATGCATAGAAATACAGAGAAAAACAAAACAGACAAACAAAAATCATGAAGAAGACTGATTAAAAAGACTGAGTTTTATTACTTAAACTAAAGAATTATAACAAGAAGTTAGATGTAAAGTGCAAGCTAGCGAGAACTTCAGGAGAAGGTACAATTTCATTTTTTCCAATATTATGGAGCCATTTTCATAGAGTTATAGAATCATACAATGGTTTGGGTTGGAAGGGACCTTTAAGATCATACAGTTCCAAACCCCTGCGATAGGCAGGGACACCTCCCACCAGACCAGGTTGCTCACAGCCCCATCCAGCCTGGCCTTGAGTGCTTCGAGGGAGGGTGCATCCACAACCTCGCCAGATAACCTGTTCCAGTGTCTCACCACCCTCACAGTAAAGAATTTCTTCCTCATATCAAGTCTAAATCTACCTTCTTCCAGTTTAAAACCATTTCCCCTCATCCTGTTGCTGCCTGCCCTTATAGAAAGTCCCTCCCCAGCTTTCCTGTAGGCCCCCTTCAGGTACTGGAAGGCTGCTATATGGTCCCATTGAAGCCTTCTCTTTTCCAGGCTGCAGGCCCCAGCTCTCTCAGCCTGTACTCATAGGGGAGGTGCTCCAGCCCTCCGATCATCTTCATGGCCCTCCTCTGGACCTGCTCCAGCGGCTCCATGTCCTCCTTCTGTTGGGGACCCCAGAACTGGACACAGTTTCCAGGTGGGGTCTCACAAGAGCAGAGTAGAGGGGCAGAATCACTTCCCTCAACCTGCTGGTCACGCTTCTCTTGATGCAATCCCAGGATACAGTTGGCCTTCTGGGCTGCAACTGCACATTGCCAGCTCACAATGAGTCTTTTTTTACATCCTACTGTGTTTAAATGTTTAGCACTCCTGTAGTCAGACAGTTATCAGAGACGTTCGTCCAATGTTATGATCTAGGGGATATAGGAAATGCACATTTGAGAGTTTGTCCATTTTATTTTCCATTTATAGTTATTAGTCTATTAGAACAATATCTTCTAAAATAAGCTTCTCTTGATTTTGGAATTAAAATCCAAGAGAAACCTGTGCTTTGCATGAGAACCAAAGCTCAGAAAACAAGAAGTTACATGAAGTGATGAGATGGATGTTGGTGTGTATTGGGGTATGTTTTTTTTTTATGTAATCAAAGTAAACTCAGAGTTTTCTTCTGAATCCTTCCAAAGGTGTTGACATCTTTGAAAAAGAATTCAGAGTAATGGACAAACATTGTGAAAGACTGAGAGAATTTTCATCATGAAGAATTTTTAAAAAACATTCTGCTGTGATTTCTTAAGATTTACCAAGTCATCACTTCATGCAATAGAGAGAGCCTTTATAACAAAGGAGCTGATAAAATGCATTACAAATATGACTACTTAATAGTCAGCTTTGCCCTTTATCACTAAGACCATTCCCACCACTGCACAATTGATTTTTCCCAAGTATGTCATAGATTCATTGAATGGCTTGATTTGGAAGAGACCTTAAAGACCATCTAGTTCCAAATCCCTGCCTTAGGCAGTGTTGCTAATCACTCAGGCACTAGATCAGGCTGCCCAGGGCCGCACCCAACTTGGCTTTGAATACATTCAGGTATGGGGCATCCACAGCTTTTTGAACAGATTGTTCAAGTACCTCAAGCATCCTCTGAGTAAAAAAAAATATATATATATATCATAGTATCTAACCTAAGTCTCCTCTCTTCGTGTAAAACTGTTCCCCTTATCTTATCACTATCAGATCAGGTAAAATGTTGGTCTCCTTCATGTTTATGAGCCAGCTTTGATTACTGAAAAGATGCAATGAGGTCTCTCTGGAGCCTTATCTTCTCCAACCTGAACAAGTCCGGCTCCCTCAGCCTATCTTTATAGTAGAGGTGCTCCAGTCCTCTGATTATCTTCCTGGTCCTCCTCTGGACTCACTCGAACAGCACAGCGTCTTTCTTGTCTTGGGGACGCATGGTGGGACCCCACAAGGGCAAAGTAGAGTGGTACAACAACCCCCTTCACCCTAACGACCACCCCTCTTTCGATGCAATCCATGATAGAGTTTTTCTTCCTGGGCACACTGCTGGCTCATGTCCAGCCTTTTATCCACCAGAATCCCCAAGTCTTTCTCCACATGGCTGCCGTCAAGGAGTCTCTCTTCCAGTCTCTACTGGGATTGCCCGGAATTGTTTCCCTCTCAGAACTGCTACTGCCTATCAGCCTGTACTGTTCTGTCATGGCTACACTGGGTCAGCACAATGGTTTTCTGTCCCACTGCATTCTTCAGCAGCTATTCAGATGTTGTGAAGTTTTCCTGCACATGCCAATATTACATCTCTATTAATATCCATTTGGTAGAGATTTCTCAAATATTAGAAATGATCCTTGTGTCAGGCACAGATCAACTGAGAATCAAGTCCAAGTATACCTGGGAAAAAGTAGATGTGCAATAGTGGAAATTGCTTTGGTGAAAAAGGAAAAGGCTGACATAGAGAAAAAATGCATATTTTGATGTATGTTATGTTCTTCATTAGAATGTGATTCTTTAGAGACTGTCAGGAAAGGAAGGAGAGACACTGAGGCTGTGTAGGAATATCTATATGCTGTGAGACTCCCTGCTAAAGCCTTTGAAAAGCAACATTGACTGGGCAGTTATCTTCTTACTCTGTGTACATACACAAAAGCCCACATCTCCTTCTCTTCCCACACATGCTTGTTTCCACAAATTCACTTTGGTTCATGAAAAACACATTCACAAAAAAAAGTTCTGGACAGTCTTTTCCCACAAGACCTTGGGAATGAAATTCAGCCCAACACAGAAGACATTCACAAGTCTTCTGTGTAATGAAATCCTACTTCAGACCTCACTGCACAGATAAAGCACTGCTTACATTTCCAACATTACCCACACATATAATGTACATTCAGAAATTATATCCTGAATATGCATGCTATTTATATCTCTCCCAGAAAAGGAATCAGCAAGCATTGCACTCTTCCCAAAGGTGGGATGTAAACATCACAAGAGATCTCAACCAGAACAAGAAATGGAGTATCTGCCATCTTGTAATTGGAATTTAAATTTAATTAACATGGAGACAAAAATACTCATCACCCCACTGATGAAATGCAGGAGCCTTTGGTGCAGTTAATGTAAACAGAAGAAAGCAGACTTTCTGAAGTTTTTGTTAAACAAACAAGTCTCTCAGAAGGGGAGGAGAAAGATTATAACCTTAATACTCAAGTTTATAGTTAGTCAACAAAATAATAATAATTAAAAAAAGCAAGGCAAAACTTCTAACTGTTGTTCTGGGCTTTCTTTTATGTTTCTGACTTCTGAATAATCATATATGATTAAAATCCAGCACCTTAGCATTAAGAGTCTGATTTTAGAAGATTAAGCTAGGATACTGCAGTATGTGTGAGTGGTGGTAACTGATGTGATTTGAGACAGGTAGGTAGATAACACCTTAGTGCTACTATATTATGCTATGTCACCTTGTTTCCCAGATTTCCCTTCCATATTTCAGAGACTAAATTCAGGGACTGGCAGAAAGAGAAAAAAGAAATGGATATTCTCACCTGGTAGGCTGGTTCCCACCATAATCTCTCTAAGGGATCTGTGGTTATCTGTTCATTTCGTGTTTAGATATCTGAGTTCTGCCTGGTCATGTGATTTCCAAACTTGCCTGCTCCAGTCTCATATTTGAAATTGCCTTTACCACAAAACCTAAGCAGGGTAACTGACTGCAGGTCTTGGTGCAACATATTTATAATTATTGGTAAAACATATTTATAGCACTAATGCAAAAAAATAATATGGAAGGAGAATATTGCAAGAAGATTTTGCAATTTCCCACATAGCACACAAAGAAACTTCACCTAGTTATTACTTTGACAAGTATGTAACATCTGGTTAAGCTGCTAGATATCTATTTATAAATGCATTTAGTCTTGATTTAAGACTTCAAGCTAATGCGAATCCATCATGTTCTAAGATAAAATGTCTCAGTGGTTTGTAACTTTCAGTGTTAAAAGTGAAGCAATTTGTAGTTTGAATTTATCTTCTGCTGCGAACCTTTGAAACTCATTATGTTTTCCCTTTCCTAGATTAAAGAGCTGACTGTCAGTTATCTTTTCTTTTCAGCTTGATCAAATCAAACCTTCACCTTATATTGGATAAGACCGAGAAGCAGAATTTCCTTGGTCTCACCAAAATGTTAGGGACAAGAGCAGACTATGCCCTGAGAAACAATGAGATTGATGTTTCAGCCACTTCTGGAAGAGTCCAGAACAGTGTCTGAGAAGCTGTCAATCTTCAGAAGGGTGCCTGGTGTCATCTTTTTAGTTTGTCTGACACCCTGTGTGTCAATCAATCAAGCCAACTACGATTCCCAGTAGTGGCTAGGGTGAACTGTCCCTTCCCTATTTGCTTTAGTACTATAAATAGGGTCAGATGCTCCTTGCTACTGCTGCTTCCCTTCTTCACCACATGGAGCATGCTGTCATTTGTCATGCAATTCATTTTTCCAACTTCACATCAGGTTTCTTCATGGCTTTCCCCATCACTTTGTTCAAGCGTTTTGTATGTGATGTGCAGAAAGCTGTGCTGATATATTTGGAAAGGAGATATGGAGCAGCATCGCCTTTATGTCCCAGCTTTAACAAGACCATTAGTTTTCCTCGATTTACATCTCCAGATGACCTGTGGTATCTCAGCTACTGAGTTGTGCTAGGAGCTGATGTTACAGTGTTTTATGTATCTTCAGTACAGAGTTACTATTCCGTGAGGCCATTCTTAGTCCTGTAAGTGTCACATAAATGCTTTGTTTCCTCATGCCTGCCTGGAATTTAACTGTAATATTTGATCAAGTTAATACAGCAGCTCATTAAAGACAGATAAAAATCATTATTTGGATGCAAGGCATTGTGTTTAAAAGCCTGAATTTGGCTCCAGGAAAACTTTTAGGCTTTTACAGTAAACCATCTGTGTAAATCTTGACAATCAGGGGACTTAATTTTCTCTTGCTTCTGCTCCACTATATAAAATGGAGTAACAATTTTTCCACATCATTTTTATTGTCTAGGCAGCCAGTAAGATAAAAACATTACAAACCTGAATAGCAGGAACAAAATAACATAGCAGAGAGGAAGCATGGCAGAAGACCACTGAGTGAGGGGCTTTTTAGGAGCATGGAGTTGGAAAAAGAGTCTCCAGGGCCATGTAATTTGGATTCTTCTATTAGGGGGAAGTACTATGATCAAAATTTTCAGTTATCAAACTCAATTTTACAACTCGTTAGGCTTCTTCACATTTAAAATTCCTCTTCTAACTATGTCAGATCTCTGACTTAAGTATCCTGTTAGCCCTTTGGCAATTAATGGCCTTTAGCTCTAACAAAACCAAGTCCATGATGCTTATGCTGTTTGTAAATATGAAGAGATAAAATTGTATATTTCCAATTTTCTATGCTTGAAACACAATCCTTCAACCAAAGAATCATATGCTCATCGTATATTTCTCATCTCAATATAAAGTGTTCAGTGAGTGCTTAAATGGACATTCTTCTGTTTGGAAAACTGTAAAGCAATGATCAGCTTTGTCAGAGCTGTGTGTTTACAATTTTATACTGACCTCTAATTCTGCCTGATGCAGCCATTGCTAGGAAGCTGGACCATGTGATCTGAGCCAGCCCAAGGATACATGGCCACAGGGATGAGCACCAGCATGGCATACATTGTACATTTTAGTCACAAGAAAACTTACATCTCTATTTTTAAATATGTATTCCAGCCACATACAGTGTGTAGTGACCTATATCCTCTCCTCTCCCTCGCCTCGCCTCGCCTTGCCTCGCCTCTCCCTCTCCCTCTCCCTCTCCCTCTCCCTCTCCCTCTCCTCTCTTATTGTATACATTTTCTCCTGCTTTCTTCTAGACAGTCATCAAAACAACTAAGTTGTGTTGATGCATTACTGCAAATCCAATGCCAGGGCACTGAATAATCTCAAGGGCAGCACCAAAGTATGGTGTTAAATTCAGAGACAGTGCAAATGACCAAAAAAGTTCCTGTGTGGATGTCTGTGTTTGTGATATTTCACATTTTCAAAGAGAAAAAAATGGCTCTTTCAGGCTTTTCTTTGGAGGATTTTGGAGTCCAAACAAGATTTAGTACTAAGCTTTAATTTCCACTCTGAATAAATGTTATCAGGTGATTTATTGTCCTTTAGAAATAAATGGTTGTAGTGGAGCACCACGTATTGCAAAAGTAGCGAGGTTTCAGCTCTCTTCCCTACAGTGCCACTTCACATACAAATGTGCAAGGTAGGGAAACACAAAGCAGGGGCATTTTCACAGCACTAGCAACGCCAACTGCAGAAGAAAAAAGATAACTGTACACTCTCTATCCCTATCTGATGTCTTTTTCTGCTCTGCTTACAGGTCATTTAAAATACTCGTGTTTTTTGATTGTGAATACTTAACTCTTCTAGCTTCCAGAATAAAAAGTGAGCAGGCAAATCTGCTGGGTGCACTCCCAGATCAATACCTGAAAGTGCATTTAGGTGCATGCTGTCTGCTCTTAGCCAATCCATCCCAATGAGCCCTGTGCATTCGGCTGATTACATTCACTGCCCTCCAAGGAGCTGCATGTAGAAGCAACCACATATGATATTTCTGTAATGAGAGCTCCAAGGGAAGTATTATTATTTTACTGAAAAAATGATTTTTTGCATGGAGTTAAGAAGAAATTGAATACGTGTAACAAGCATGATAGGTAGGGAGGAAAACTGCTGCCTGGTTTGTGGTGGTCGAAGTTGTTGTGTCCTGAATAGTATGGAGGGATGAAGAGTGGGCATCAGTGCTACAAATTCCATGACCCAAAGGCCTGGATGCCCTGGGGCAGGACCTTCATGATAGGTCTGGCTCATTCCCTTCAGAAAGCACTGGATCTGTCTTGTTAGTGTGAATAGCTGCTGTGTCAAAGAGATCAGAATCAAACCATGGCTACCCATCAACATCGTGGGGGTTTCTTTTAATTTTTAGATATGCTTGGTTGTCTTAGTCATACTATGCTTAGGCTTACAAAGTGATAGTTAAAAATACAAATAATAACCAAGTGAATCCTTAAATGTTTAAAACATGAAGGCAGAGAAAAAAATAATTAGCATGCAGTTCATAAATGTGACATTGATGAATTATAGCATAGCAATTGATTAATCATATATCTGTTACAGCGGTCTGAGAACTATAACTACAAATCAATTTAGACCTATCTGTAAAGTGTTACCCACTGTAAGAAATTAAATCAAAGACTGACTGTTATAAAAGTACAGGGTAAGGTTTAAATCCCAGCTGATGCACGAGTAATATGCTTGATTAACAGTAATGGAAAGCTAACCACATATGTCTGCAGCGTACTGATATCAGAATAAACCTCAACTGATTGAAGACCCCCTCACTATTTATCCTATTTTAGGTTCTATTATAGGCACCTGATTAATTGGAAAGTATGACCTCAACCTAGATCTAATAGAGCTGCCACAAATGTAAGCATGGCATTTATTCAGCCTTTATACTACAGATGCTAATCAGATAAGGTTTATTTCTACAGTTTTAGAGCATACTTAGTTTTTCATTAAAAACAAATAGAGATGAGGATTAATTTATGCAAATAATTCCTCTAGCTTCAATGGAGAATATATTTTTAAAATTTGAACACAATTCAGGAAGGTAGAAAACACTCTGTTGATGTAGGCACAGACATCACTGGAGATTAATTAGCTTGAAAACAGCTGTTGAGTATTTTTGATAGGAAAAATAAACATTAAATGTTTTGCTTCTCTTTCACACTTGTCTCTTAAGTCCTGACCAAAAGTAAGTAGTCAAGAACTTGTAAGTTAGGCACAGCCTTGGCTATTTTTCAGTATATTCCAAAGTTTTCATTTTAAAAATAAGAAACTTCTTTCAATAAATCCCAGAACATAGTGGTTTTCTTGTTGTTGTTCTAGTTACTGCTATTAAAAATTGATCGTGGTAGAATCTCTTTTCACCAACTAGAAGTGTTCCATCACACTCTTCATTGCAATGAATTCAGGGAACAGAGGCACCTTTCCTCTAGCTGCTACTCCAAGAGATTTTGTTTTCCCCTGTACCCAATGTCAGATTTCTTGAACCATTTGGATTGTATCCAGTTTGGAAGTAGGCATGTCTGTAGGCATGAGTGCTTAGAGCCCTTTCTCTTTTGCTAGTATGCTGCATGATTGCTATGCTCCTAATTTGTACATTTCCACTCAATTAACGTTATTTAAATGGTAGTGATGGTAGAGAGATACCAGAAAGCAGAATATTTGTTTATGTAGATAGATAGAGATATATTTTTGAAGGCAGGTAGAGCTCCTTCTGACTCCAAATTTCCTCCAAGATAAAGATGACATCCATCCTCCCATTTCTGGAAGTAACAAAAGCCTTGTGGATCATACTGCTGAATAGTTGTCAACATAATTATAGTGTCTGTAAAATAAACTGCTACTAAGCTCTTCTACTACTAATGTCTTTTTTTTTCTCCTCCCAACCTTACATGCCTTTGAATACAATGACATCAATGTTAATTAATTCCATATTTGAATGTTTATCTTTTGTGACAACTCAACCAAACAAAGTAAAACAATATTTAACAATGAAAAGATGTAAAATGTTTACATGAGAAGAGAATAAGATCAGTGATGGTTAAAAAAATCTCTTTATAAAACTCAATTATTAGGTGCAATACACCACAACTGACAGTCTCATGACTCTAGTTATAGTATTATGTAAAGAAGAACAGCATTTCATTTACACTTTTACTGAAAAATTTGTTGTTTATACTTCATGAACTAAAATCAGAGAGTGGGTGAGATTTTGGCAAAAAAGTGTTTGATCATAGTGATAACCAAGAAACTAAGGGTGTTAAATCAGATGTGAGCATTCCTCATAAAATACTGCAGAGGATATCAGTTGGGTCAATGCTTCTAATTATGCACATATCTGCTAGAAACAGCATCAGCCTTCACTGATGAGGCACATTTTAGTAGTAGTGAGAAAAATCCCTCAGGAAAAGAAAAGCTCTCTCCCTGAAAGCAGCGTTTCTCATGTGTGGATATTTGTGCTTAGAAAGTTAACTAATCTAGAAAACAATGGATAATAAAACTTTCCAAACTCCTCTGTTGAAGAAATGCCTCCTCTAGGAAGAAAAGACAAAGGTGATATGAAGAATGTATTTATAAAAAGTGTGTTCCCGACACTGTAGTTTATGCTGGAGCAGAGGATCAGCAACAGGCTTTGGGATTCACTGATGTTCAAAAGAATTTTGGGAATTTGGACCTCTGCAGACTAAGTTGGGCACAACAAATCAGATCTCTCTGCCCTCAGTAATCAGCTGAGTTGCACCTAGGTGCATCATTTAGTGCAGTGGCATGGGCTGATAATAAGCTGCCTTCATCCCACTCTCTAGACAAGAGTGATTTTTGCTTCTCTCTTACAGAAATATGTTGATTGTCCTTGTTTTAAAGAGGCAGTTTAGACTAATTACTTGCTTCCTACCTTCAGCAGATGCTGTGTTAGTGTTGTAACAGAAAGTGAAAGATAGCTAAAAACAATATGATTTCACAGCATGTCTAGTGCAGTACCCACAAATAAGGAACACTTTAAGAAGAGGGACAGTCAGCTGCAATGTTGGTTTCATGACTTTCAAGTGAGAAGCTTCAATGAATATAAACTGCTCAGTCCACTTCTCATTTAGAAACAGATCCACAGACAATCATATACTTATTTTGAGGAGACTTAAAACTGTTTCAGCTGTGAATCCTTTAAATCTCCCTCTAAATGTCCAGGCAAAGTGCCAAGAGGAAATCTTGCTGGCTCTTTGAAATCTTCCAAGTGTGATAAGCCTTCTAGGAACATTTGTCCATTTTATATTACCTTCAGGAGCTTTTACAGTGAAAGTCTCACCTCTTTTCTACTGCTTTGCATGAAGTAGCAATTAATTTTTAGTTGAACATACTCCCTGAAAGCAAAATTATCTTCTTGCTGGAGCTGTGTGAGAAAGAACACATTCCTGGTATGTTCTGATAGAGGAATATACTTTCTTTAGAAAACGTCTGAAAAAAAAGAGCCTGCAAAAGTTTGCATATCTGTATGAGGTAAATAAAACCAAAATGTGGGAATTCATAGTGGTAGTTCGGTATATTTTCAGCTCTTACAGAAAACCCTGCAAATGCTTATGTTTAAGGGCCTCTCTTCCTCACTACAGGGTTCTGAGAGTTTCCCATTGGGAGCTATTGCATCCCAATGGCAAGAGACATGAAAAACTGATTTGGAGAAAGTTGCACTAATGAGACAGAAATTCTGTTTTGTGATAGACTAACAGGTCAACAACTCCTATCTGTCTATCTGCCTAGATGTGTATTTTACATCTGTCATACTCGTGCCTAGAAGTTAAGCTTTAACTTCTGCCTTATTGTTATCCTTGTCCCATTTTTCCTGCCTTATTTCTTACTTTTGTTCAGGGCTTCTTTCTTTTGACTTCACCAAAGCTTACTGGCCTTCCCTGAGCTGGCTTAGAAGGATCCTTCATCAAATTCCCACCAATTCTGGAATGCAAAGAGCTGAGATCTACCATGAATGGGCCTTCCTGCATCTGAGCTGAGTTCTTCTGCCAGTTCAAAAGCTAGGTTTATGAAAGTAGCAAGGGAGAAAATCACAGGAGACAAAGATCATAGTGAAATTCAAATGCGGTACAGCAAGTACACAGGTAAATATATGAAATGATTTCTGTTGCTCTTGACACTTCACAAACGTTTTGCAATGATGTGAGCTAAAATTCAGCGCATCTTAACTTCTTGCTCAGGAGGAAACTGTATTCCAGATGGTTTCTTTTTATTCATTTAGAGAGAGTTAAGCTCTATCTCAGAGCTTCAGACAGTTGACTGATTGATGCTCCTGGAAAATCTGCTGATTGGAAAGACTATATATCACATTAGCTGTTTCAGAGTTACATTTGGAATTGGTTCTGAAGGAGAGTAGTGAAAAAAGAAAAAAAAAAAGATTCAAACCAACGTGGGTGAAACTGATTTACCTCATTATCTCAGATACAGAATTGAGATGACATAGATCAGCCATTGACAACTTCATGCTTCTAAGAATGGTTGTTTCAGAAGCTCTTGAACCACCAAAGAATCATAGATTAATACATTTAAAACCTTTTGCTTTTGTGTTTCCAAAATGAATGGGATTTAGGTCAGCAGTATCTGTATGTTATTACCTTTTCTTACACCTTTTTGGTGATTTATCTGAAACAAATGAATGCTTTCAGTTCCAGCTGTCAGTAGACCAGAGTTTACAATGTAAGAGCAATGGCCCAAATCTAATCTTGGTTTCCTTTTCCTGATGATATGCCTATTCTGCACGCAGTTCATCTCCTCTAGACAGACCCCCGCTGGCTTTTGAAGGGGCTAGTGCTCGTAGCTGGTAGTGAAGCTCAGGCTGACCTTCTATGTTCAATACTTTGAAATTGTACATAGCACAAAACACGGGTATTTACAGTGCTTTTCAGTGGGGTTTCTGAGTTTCAGAGCAAACTGTGTGGTGCTGTAGTTAGACTACTAGCACAGCCCAAGTAAGCACACTTCCCCAAATTGCAAATTATCTTTGTTCTACTATCCATTCAAAACCTGATCAAGTGTGAAACTGATTTTCTATATCCTGCCTCCCATACTGAACCCTATTATCATATAACTATTATTATCTTCTCTGATATAATGCTGTTAAGTGATAGCTGTTTTACTGTGGCTGAGCTTTGCTTTCAGTTTCTATGGAGGTTACAGATGTTTAAACTTTGCATGCATTCAGAAGTGATTGGTGATAGAAGGCAAACCTGTCCAGGATTGTTAAGCAACAGACATATCCAGCTAAGGGAGGAGCTGAGCAGGAGCTCCTAGGAAGCTGCAACACTATTCTGCAGAATAATGTTCTATTTTATTTTACTTTTTTAATCCATCTACTTTTGCCTGTTTTCAGAGACCAGGGAGTATGCTGCCCGGGCATTCAACATGAGCCACTGCATCCCTTCTTATACACCCAGATTTACCATTGTGATCACATTACCTTACTTTCCTTCATTTGAAGGAAGCCTAGAATCTTCCCTATCTACAACACCCATTCTTTCCCAGATCTGAAAGTAAAACCACATTTTCTATCACTAAAGCATCAGGAAAATAGAAGCCCAAGAAACAAGTAACTTCATGGCAGCTCTGCTGTACTGACTGTTATCAGCACTGGAACCTGATCTGTTTTAGGAGATTACTCTTGTCACATGCTACCCCTTTCTACTTCTCCTCCCTTCCTCTTCACCTTTATGGAAATTCTGCACTGCCCAAATCAGTTATTTGTTGTCATGGTTTTGTGATTTTCGGTTATTGGTATTCCACATCATAACATCACGTAGTATATGTACCTGGTTCTCAAAAGAGAAGGACTACTACCTTCCCCAGGGTACTTTGCTCTTCTGTTACCATTTCCGGCCAGAGGGAAAAGATAAAAACTTGCAGATCACGAGACCTTGTCCCTTTTTCCGCCCGTCTCTCATCCTGGCAGCACCTCGCACCCCAGCTGTCTTATCATCAGTATTAGAGTAAGGCCTACCTTGACTTTTAGACATTCTCTCTCGCTGTATTGGATTTATCAGCTTAAATTGTAATTATATTGTGTTGTAGTGTGTTGTTTTGCATTCTGATATCTTATTTAGTAAATTAGTTTGTTTCTCCTCAGATTGTTGCTGCTGTTTTTGCTCTCAGGCCCATCTCCTTACCCTTTTTTCCCTTTTCCCTTCTCCTGGGGCGTGGGTCCGTGGGTCCCCCGTCCCATTCATCATGGAACCGGGCCGAACACCCGTAAACTGTTGACATTTTTGTAGCTAAACAGAAGAGATGTCAGTAACAACCCCGTAAAATAACATTCCCCCTCCCTTCTCCAGCCCTTTCTACCCCAAAATAGTGTTTACTGTAAAATTTAGTGAGAAATTAATGCACTCAGGTCTGGCCACAAGCAGATGCTCCATCTCAAATCCCGACACCACACTTCTTCTCTAAAACATTTCATTTTTGTTGAAACATCATTATATAGAAATGGAAAAAAAAAAAAAAAAAAAGCAGAGCGCTGTCTTGATTAATGGACCTTGAGGTCACATTTGCAAGTGCACCCAAGAGTCCTCCAACCTTGTGAACACCTTTTCCTAGAACAACGGATCTGCAGGAGATAAATTCTGTTATTGCTTATATCTAACTATGTAATTAAAGTAAGTGAAATGAAAAAAAGATTTAAGGCAGGACAGAATAATATTTCAACTTACACCACAGAATACTGAATTTAATTAATCATTGCAACGAAGACAAAAATTTACTCAGGCATAACTTAAGTGGTGAATCTGATCATACATATAATTCTTGCATTTTTGAAAGACTTCACATACCTGTTTAGCCCCCATACCACTACTATTATGATTCTACTACTTCCTTAAAATTTCTTTTTGAAAGCCTGATTACCATAAAAATACTTCATTAAATTTTAGTGTATCCCCAAGGTAAAGCTGCTATGGGCGTGTAGAAGAATCTTCTTTGTTGAACTGACACACTGTTTAAAAAGTAGTGCAATAAGCTTCCAATTCTTTGAAGGACTGTTTGGATTATGAAAAACTATTAGCACAGGAACATATTTAATGTGGTTGATATGGGAATTCTTAAACATAGTCTTTATTGGAATTTTGTTTCAGCTATTATTTAATTATTCTAGCTTCTTTATATCTGAAAGTACTTTGGATATTTAAATTGGAAGTATAAAAGAGTCTAAAATATTTTGAGAAGATTCCCTAAAATTTCTTGGGATTTTTATTCATCATTATATAATAAGATTTTCAATTTTGGAAATGCAATTCCATATCAGGCCAACGATTTCTGGCACATATACTTCAATTCTTTGCTTTGTGCACTAAAAACCAGCTGTGTATATTATTCAAAGCAGATTCAACAACTTTTTGCTTAGAGTGTCTCAAGCTCTGGGAAGGATACATTTGCCATAACCAAGGTATTTAAGTCTAAGGATGTCACTACAGGCTCTATCTCTAGTGCAGAAAAATAAATGGATTTATCAAGAGAGTGGTTAATGTCACCTTGAGATAAATGTTTAAGACAGGACAAATGAGTCAGCCTCCAGAGGTATCCCTTTTATTCCATTGACTCCTAGAGGAAAATTGGAGCATTATATACACATACAAATTGTAAATGCTTGCCATTTGGGCAGATCATAAGACCATTTTGATTAGAGAAATTTAGACATCTCAGTCTGCCTTACTACTCAAGGATAGTACAAAATGGGAGACAACTGTCTGCCTTACAGTCACTGCTTTTGTGAAGATGGCTTTTTCTGTGCTTTTTTTGTATATTTGCTACTGTGTCTCTTTGTTTCTTATGTCTGTTTCTGCATTTGGCTAATACTGGGATGGAAGAAGAGACGAGCAATTTTTCAGCCTCTGATTTCAGTTCTTTAATCTTGCTCTGGTGCACTCTTTGGCTCTGGGAGTGGAGGCCATCCGAGGTTCCAACAGCAGTTAGAACACTTCTCTTGAGCTGATGAGAAGCCAGCATATTTCTGAAATTTATAAGCCAGATCTTTGGTTGTATATTACATGCTACCAGATAGGATTTTCAGCAAACTGGGCAAAAAGAAGTAAATTAACTCCAAGTGTTAAGAAGTGTTATATGAATATTTTCTCAACTAATTATTACATCTCTCAACCCATTTCCAGATGCCAGATCAGTATACATGATACATCAATGACTCAGTATACTTAACAAAATCAAATTGGAGAGATTTGCACCTTGTATTTCTCTAATAATCTTTTCTTTTTCTCTTTTTCTTTCTTTTCTTTCTTCGCTTTTCTTTTTTTCCACGTAGAACTGTTTAATTTGATATTATCTGCTTCCACTTAAAATTCTCAGGTACGTGTGAGATGACACTCCTAGCTCATACTTCTACTTTATAGCAATTGCTCCTTTGTATACTGTGAACTCTAAAGAAATGTAGTTAGTATTTTCAGTATATTTGTACTTCAGTTGGGGACAGGTGTATCTGGCAGAGAAATACATATATACACATGCTACTTTTTCGCCCTGTAGAAGTGAAAGAAAACATGGCTAGAAGGGACATCAAAAAGTTATGCAGTCCATCTCCTTTCATAAAGGAAGAGTCAGTAATGCCACACGTGATAAAAGCTAGTCTAGTCTTTCTTTAAAAATCTCCAGCGATTAAAATCTTTCGTGATATTAGATCATAATCTTGTTTGCATGACGCCTCTTTGGACTAACAGCATTAGAGACAGAAACCAGTTCATTCCTTTTCCCTCTATAGCTATATTTTATCACTGAAGGCCATTTTCAAATTTTCCCTCAATTTTCTCCTGTCTAGATCAAGTGATATTGATTTCTTTAAACCTTTCTCCTAGGTGATATTTTACAGATCTGACCAAATTTGTTTCATTCTCTTTTGAGGATTCTTTACAAATTGTGCCCATCCATCTATATTATAGTGCCTTCTATGCATAAGCACAAGCTTTTTGACTCTTGTTTGGGTGTGAATGCTTGTTCAACTGCAATCTGATGTTACTGAGATCCCATTTTGCAAAACTGCTTTCAGGCTAGAAACCTTTTTTAGTATTTGTGTACTTCTGTAGTTTGAGGAGTCTTACTTTCCATTTGACCTCACTGAACAACACTTTACTTTTTCTTCACTCGAGTCCAGCTTTTTAAAATTCTAAACCTTTACCACACTGTTTGCAGATGCTCACATTGGTATTATCTGAGGCTTTAGTATTGTTTCATCCAAATTGTTTATGAAATTATTCACAGTACTAGACCTCATGAAAAATCCACCCTTTGTTATAGTGCTGTCTGATTTTGATTCTTTGACAGTAGTCATCTAATCCCACACTTCAGAGTTCATGTAAGACAATGTCAAAGCTTTGCTAATGTCAAAGCATACGACATCTTCTGTCTTTTTTCCCTTATGCACAAAGCCAGATACTTTGTCACAGTAGAAATTAGATTAGTTTGACATGATTTGTTTTTGATGAATGTAAGGTGGCTGCTGCACTTCCCTTATTATACTCCAGGTGCTTACAAACTTTTGAGATATTTATTCCAATATTTTTTTGTGAGAATGTGACTTCAGATAAAACTGATAAATCTGCTGCAGTTCCCTGAATCTTTTAAAATTAAATATTGTGTTTTCTTTACAATGGAAATTCTCTAGCAAAAAAAGAGCGCTAGAACTCAGCCAGCTGCTTTACAAAAATCTTGCCACCTCTCCAGACTGTCCATATAATTTTCAAGAATTTCTGCTTGATCAATTTCTGCATTCAGTTATTGAGTGAGATGAAAAACACTTATACAGACTTGTGTTTCATACACTATTGTACCTATGGCATTGTACCTCTGTTACAATAGCAATCGCACTCTACCACAGTCTTCAAAGCAGCACAATAGCAACAGAAGTAGAAGTGTGAATTTGCTTATTGAAGTACTTATGATACTGGGAAAAATGTCCCTCTGTTATTAGCAACATTCTTGAAATTACAGAAGTGATCTGTTCCAACTCGGGATGGAGAAGGTAATGATACATAAAATATTTCATTCTTCTAACATTGTCCCTCACCTACTGCAGCTTTCACAATGTTTTGAGGGCCATCATTTTGAGGTGGAAATACACAGTTCAATGAGACTCAGACTGCCCGAGTTTCAAAGTTCTGATTTCAGACCTCTTTGAAAAGTTTAAGAACTTTATTCCTAAATGGAAATAAGAAAATAAGAAAGCTATGAGGAATTGAAATATAGGAACAATATAGAAGAATCCAGATTCATCTGTTTTAAATACAGGGGAAAAAAAGATAAAATTAATCAGAACTCTGACAGTATCTGGACTTGCAGAAGTGAAATGTGTATTTCCTAATATTTCGATTGTAAAGGAAGTATACTGAAAATATTATGTCCTTTAATGTAAGATAATTAATGCAGATCTCCACATGACACACATTCTTTGTTCTGTTTCTTGTTATTTGTTTATGATCATGAGATTTTCTTTTCCACTGAATTTTCTTCCAGCTGTACCCTCTTCCTGTCCCTGCCCCATCTGAAGACTGTGGAAAACTTTAGTCTTTCAGTATTCTGTTATATCATAGATCGCAAGATGTGTATCCATTAATGTTCCTTGGGAACAGGATCCTGCTTTATTTATAGCTCTCTGTTTAGCCTTCTGTGTCTGCATGCTGTAGTACTCTACCAGAATGCCTACTGAATGTGTGGGTTCATAGACAGTTTCACTAGCAACAAGCCAAAGAGAGTGGCCCATTGCAGTAGGAGTATCAAGAACACACATAAGAGACTTTCTTTATACCAAAAATGCAATGAGTAGAGACAAAGGGTGGTGAAAATTGAGTGTGATTTTTCTGAATTGAGAAGTGGAAACTGATTCACAAATGAAATGCCATACGGCTCAGTAAACCAGAGAAAAAACAGTGAATTGTGGATTTATGTTAGAATCAGAAGATAAGTGGCACAGTCTTGTATGGAAATCCCACGAAATTTAATGTAGAACTTTGAATATATTTTTTAATTTTAAATATATAAACATACATATGTTATCTTTGTTAGTGTTATTTCTGCCTTTTGCTATGATATTTTCTTCTTTAAGCCATGGTGGGCACTACATGGCTGTTACATTTGGAAAACGGTTTTAGATGAAGCTACATGAAGAATGAAGTGGAGTAGGTGGCATTCTCAAGTATTCTTCACTTGCATGAAGATCACAAGATCAGTAATACAGATCATCACATACAAGTGAACATGATTTAAAACTTTTAAGGAGTTCCTTCTGAATGACCTCTGTTTTGAATTCTTGAATTTTTCAAAATACAAACTTATCCAAGACTAGTAAACTGCATCAGGAACTATTTCTTTCTTTGTTTATTCATCAGAGAACCTCAAAAAATGAATTTTAATGAATTTTGCCAGGATTAAATGTTTAGTATGACTGCTTTTCTACAGCTCTAAACTTGGTATCAGATAGCACCTGTAGTGAAGTAATACTTTATAATGATATGAATTTTCTCATCATTCTTTCCTTTACAGCAGGAAGAAGACCTGCCAATTGTAAATCACAAGCTAATCCTTTGATTCTTTTCTTTTAGTAATTTATATTTCATCTTGTACAGAACACTACTTATTATGTAGTCCAAGTGATATGAGCTCCTGGAGGGAGAAAATTTCTACATTATTTTGTGTTATGATTAGATATCAGATGCTGATCTTTGCTTGTTTCTGCTGCAATAGTCTCTTCAGTCCCAGTGAGGGATGAGAACTGCGCTTGTAAATAGATAGTGTCTACTCTTAGTCTATGTAGGAGGGACACCAGATGGATATGACAAATAAAGGGAGGAAGCACAAGGTACCCGTAGCATGATTATGATTCGTGTAGTAAGTGGCAGTCACAGCACACCCACTGTCTTGCTATTGTCGGGTGTTTTGTAGTCATTATGACACAGCAGGCAAACATTAATGGGAAAAGATTACACACTGTGAGACAGAGCATTAGCTTGTTTAAAGCACCAGAGCTCAGTTGAAGTCAATGCAGCTGTAATGTTTTGGACCAACCAAGGATATGGCCTTAGACTCTTCCTTTTCAGAAGTAAAATATAAATCTTGATTCTCCTTTGCCATACTCTCTATGAAGCTAGTATGCATATATATACATATATTTTTATTATTATTTTTACTATCAGCTTGAGGAAGGGAGTGTAATACACAGCATGTGCCTGGAGGAAAGGTCTGTATCTGTAACTGTCAGCAATTCCTGCAATGACCACTACTGCCAACATCAGATCAGCTCTTGGAATTCCCCTTTCATACATGCTACTTTTGTTCTCCTTCATGAATGAAGCTGAGTGTGACATCCTCTAACAAGGTTGGTAGAATGGTTACACGACTCAATTATTAACTCAAATGCAACTTGTAGACTGCAGCAAATAGAATTTCTTCTGACAGGCTGCTTGTCATATTATGGCCTTATTTGATTAACTCACCCCTTTGGAGGTGTTCATGATCTCATTATATCTTTAATGATAAAATTCCCTTCTGTTATGTGCTATTTTATATTCTGTTAAAAGGGATTTCATTCATTTTTTACTTGGTGCTTGAATAATAGGATAAATATTTAACAGGGGTTAGTTGATAAAATTTCTTTTTAAAGCTATATTCACTACCAAAATAAACACCATAAAAATTAATCTGTTTTCCATCACTGTAGGAGATGGAAAAGCCAAAAATTCTTTCCCTGTTGAAGACCACATGTAGCCCTTCATTTCTACTCCAAAGAGCCCTCAAAACAAATAACAACAAATGCTTTTACTTCAGTAGAAAATAATGGCTTTACCAGATTACATTGCTAGTTTTGAATTGGAAGATGGGAGCCAAGACTGAGGTGACATTTTATTGAATGAATCATACACAAGATGCAGTGTATCTTCTGGTTCAGACGTGAGATGATCGGTATGAAAATTTTCAGTCTCCTTCTGAGTCACAAAGACCAGGAACAGATTTTTAATCTCTCATTGAAAGGGATTCTTTTTTTAATGCCAGCTCACACAAGTTGTACATAATCCTAAGACTCACAGAACTCATTCCTCTGTGATGGTATTCAGATGTCTAAATACCTTGTTTTACACATACTCATGGAACATAACATCTTGTTTCTTATCAAAACTGGTTTCACAATCTGTATTCAAAGTAATTTATTGACTCAGATTATTGACATCATACACAAGCACTCATAAGCTGTTAATGTTTGAAAAAAAAAAAAGGTTAAATCATGGTTCTATGTGATTTATAGGGATTTTAAACACAGCTTTTTTGGTTTTCCTCACTATTTCTTCTTCCCTATCTGTAAAATAGGATGAAGTTAGACAAAATATTTCCTTCATTTCCTTTTAGATCTTAGTATTAAGTCAGTGGAAAAATTCATATAATTATTAAGCAATTCTGTTTGAAATGAATCACATTATGCAAAATGTCCATTAAAATAAAAACTGTCATTTTATATTTTGATACAATAGAATTAAGTATATTTCTAGCAAAATTGGAAAGCCTAATTGGATTATCTATACTTCTATCTGATTGCCTATTGTCCATCAGGGTGACATGAAATTCTGATCTCAACAAACATAAATCTATAAAACCCTAGACTCCCAGATAATAAGATAATCATGGCCTCAGTAGGATTTCTCATCCATTTCTGTGTGCCAAAAAAAAATCAGCGCATACTGTGCATTTCAGTTATATGTTTGTATAACCTGTTCTGAAAATCTCCTGTGCTGGAGAATTTACAGCTTCCCAAGGCAGACTGCACCAATGTTTGCCATGAGATTTTGTCTGAAACCTTTATTTCATATATATTCAAATCATTTAAGGTGTAATTTTCAATCTTTTCAAATTAAATTTACTTTATAAAGTCAGGAATTTAAAGTAAATGAATAGATTTAGACAACAATAACAATAAATGAAAAAAACCAAAAAGCACAGTGAAAAGAAAACCAGAATGAGATATATTTTAATGTACTAAAATTTCACATGACAAAGTTATTCATAAATTACAACTATTTAAAGAGCTAAAATCTCTTAACATTTGTAATCATCCCCGGAGGTATATATTTTTCTCAGCCACAGAATCAGTGAAGACTGAAGATAACCTTAGATGAACAAATGCTATGCCTAAATTTGCCCAGAACAGCTTTCTAATCTTCAGTAGATTTGTTTATTCTTCTAAAGGTGGCTTTCAGTTTGCGTTCCCCTGGCTTTAGAGGTTATGGTATTCAGAGGTTATTCACAGATTCTGGATTTTGATCTCTTAAACTGTTTATTTGCAAAATTTTTCCTTGTATCATTTTGATCTGGGCTGAATTATATTCTTACACACTATTCCCAGAGTAACCTGAAAACTTTCATCTGGCACTTTGCATACAGATGCTCTGTTTTGAACAGTGAGAAATGCTACTGTTGTGAACAGTTGGCCTCACTGACAAAGATTAGCACTAGAAACATCTAATTTACCAAAATAAGTATAACCTGTCATCCATCACGTAATTCTTAATGTTCCTTGAAGGTCATAGAGAAAGGTCACATTTGGACATCTCACACTGTAATCTATAGAAATGAAATTTCTACAGGGATCTGTTCATGACTCAAAAAACTTTTGGGAGTTCATTTGTTGAAAAAGAAAAAAAAGAGGGGAAAACCCAAACCCATCACAACTGATTAAGTTTCTCTTTCAGTCATTCCAACAAGAAGATTAAACACACTGACATATGATTCAGATAGGCAATCACCGAACAATGTTCTGGGCAATAAACACTGAATAATTTTACTGGGAATCCGCCAAAGGCTGAAAAATATGGAATAAAAAAAAATGATGAATAAATGAATAAACAAATCTATTTGTAGAAATTAGGAATGACTGCTAAATGATTTGCTGCCTCATAAATGGGGTTAAAATAATTGTGAGAATTGTTCCATAATAGAACAATTTGGCTTTTATAGCACCTGATTAAACGCATGTTGCATTCAGCTGAAAGGTTCTCAGCTGCTTCAGTGGACTTCAAATTAGTCCTGGGGAGCATCTTTCACTGTCAGATCTTCATAAGCCATAGGCAAGAAAGTAGATGTTGTTTTCACTGCAACAGTGGGGAATTTGCTGTACGAACAGAGAATGATCACGGTTTTAGAAGAAGTCACTAGCACAGCTGGCTGACCCAAGCCACAGGTAGGAAATGAGAGGGCAACAATCACGTTTGCAAGGTTCTGTTGTTATACACACAGAAGTAATAATAATTCATAATAAGCAGAGATAGATTGATTCATTTGCTACTGCGTGCAAATGGCAGGATTTGAGGACAGAAAGTGAACTTTGGATTACCTACAATATCCCATCAAATTTATTCGTTTTTCTTCAAGAGCATTTTTTCTGCCCACAACTTAATTTTTGATCTGCAATATGAGGAGAAAAAAAAAAAAAGTAATCTGCCATTTGAAGTCCTGGATAATTCTTTCCAAGACCCTCATTTGAAACCAGTAGATGACAGTTGTACTATTTCACCCAAATTCATCTGTCCTTTTAACCTAGGGGGGCCAAACAGGAAACAAAATAGCTTTTGCTCTTAACAGATCAAACCAAAGAAAAACAGTAGTGAGAAATGGCTTCTCTGCTGAGCTCACTCACTCATTTGAGGGAGGGAGATTTATTGACTGCACAGGAGTCAATAAAAATGTGGTGCAATCTGAGTTTTCATTCTGAGTCCTGAAGTAATTCTCTGAACTTTGCAGGAACTTGCTACAAAAGAGTCAGATCCCAAAGTGTTTACTTACTGAGATCTAAACTATGGTTAAAACATAAAAGACACAGAACGGCTAAGGGGCATAAAGTGTCCCACCCCTACAAGAGAAAAATCTGCTTCATTTTACTGCTAGGGTGGAGGGCACGCAGCTCTAAGTAGTTGCTGCATCCTCCTGCAAGCATATGGTGGGGGTGATGGGAAGAAGATGGCATGAACCTGGCTCAATCTCTAATTTCCCAGTGTTTCAGGAAAAAAAAAAAAAGAATGTTAAGCCAAGTACTGACTCTAAAACTGGATGCAAAGTTTTATGTTTTGTTGTTGTTGTTGTTCATGTGTTTGTTTTACGGTTTTCAATCGTTTCAATATTATTGAACTGGTTATTAAGGCAATAATAGTATAGGTCTTTTAATGACCAAAACCAAAATAGAATCAATGTGTCATGAGTTTCATTTTCGTAATGGGTGTAATGGACCATCTCCTAGAGCGGTAAATCAAGCGTCTTAAAATTACAAACCAATAATTATACAGTACCTATAACTAACAAAGTGAAAGCAAATTATCTGCTGGACTCTGGACTTCAGTTTCATCCATTTAATCTCAATAGCTCTTGTTATACTTGCTACTATATGAATTTCTGTAGAGGCTTGGTATTTTTCTCAAATAAAATATTGTGGTTTCTTTATTAGCAAAAAAATGTTGAATCTAATAATGCTAAATATTTATTGTTGTCACCTAAGATATTTGCTATTGAGGAGAAGGAAATGGGGATTCCTTTAAGAGCTTTAAAAAGGTAAATATATACATACATATTACATTATAAGAGATGACTGAAGGCTGGAAATAGATTACTGATAGAGGCACAATTCATGCATTATTATTTTTTTAACCATAATTATGGCACAAAGCATAAGAGATTGTTCATGAAATTTGCTGATGGCATGAAAGGAGAGGACATCATTAGCACAGAGGAAAAAATAGATACTTTGTGGGAAGAAAAGGATAATGTAGTGGACAAATGTAAAGATGTTAGACTTTCTTACTGTAAAGTGGAAAATCATGAGGTGGGGGAGTAATAGGAAGGATTTCATTTATAAACAACCAGGTAATGACTTAGAAACATCCTAAGGGAAGAAAGATCAAGATATTCTTATCAGTCGTAGGAGGAGAGGGTTCAACATGCAGCCATGGGAAAAGAAGCTGTAATTGCTTGGTGAGGTATTTTCAGTAGAGGTAAGGACTCATTAATTTCTCCACACAAAATTGTGGTGAGAACTCACCAGATATTGTATAGACACTTTTACAATGCAGTTTTTAAAAAAAAATAATGAAACTGAAACAAGTTTTGGGATTAATTTTTAGTGAAAGAAGATCTTATCATTCATAAATGAAGAGACTGACATGTCTACTTTGTATTTACAGAGGGCTCTGAGTGCACACTATGCTTAGCTCTGAACGAACCAGAGGCGATATCCTCACACATGAAGCATCTCTCTTAGATTATGCCTGCTGTGGGAAGACACTGTGTTTTAACAGAGATTTGATACCAATTACTAATATAATTCAATGACTTGGAGCATCAGCAGAGTGACAGTGCATCTCCCTGGAGTGAGGGAAAAGGGACATTTGCACAACAAAATCCCATGAGAAGGCATTGCTTTGTTTAGCTGTGGCAAAATTACTCTTAAGCTATTTAAGATATTGAAGACAAGAAGGCTGAAGCATGATTTTTAAGCCAAGTGACAACTCAGGCTTCAGGTTAAGTGTGTCCAATGAATGTATAAAAGGATAGCTTTGATGCTGATACTTGAATGCCAATGGTCTGTTCCAGTTCTATGCATGTTTTAATCTTGGATATTTCTATACATTATAGGTACTTATTGGAAAGCATAAAAACTTATTTTAATAGGAAATGATCTTAGTAGTAGATACGATTTGGAAAATACTACGTCTTTTATTTCTGCCAGTTACACAAGTCTGATTATTTCTGCTGCTTTGGCAGCCTTCACTGTCTTTGCTGAAGATTTCTCCCTGACTTGGCTTTCATCTGTACGGTGATTTTTGTTAGCACTGCTGCCATCACAAGTATGCTTTGGTGGCCATGCTGGGGTAGCACAGTGGAAAACAGGAGCCTTTTACGGTGCAGAGAATTGTAGTAGAAGGCTCAGAAGTAATACTCTCAGAGCTTGGTTCAGCTGCTTAATAGATGTCAAGTGTCCTTTGGACTTCCCCAGCAGCTGCCTGTTCAGAAGGGCATAGCTGTCCTATAGTTCCTGTGTCATCTCTGTCTCTCCTGTATGAATGTCTTTTGCACCCAAGAGCAACTCAAACAGTGTAATAGGCCTACATGGAAGTAGCTGTAAGTCAACACTTCAGTGTTTTTGCTAACCATTAAAGCATAAGTGTAACTGCTTATGTTCAGCATGTGTTGAAGGTTTACAGCTCTTCTAGAGGGGAAGTCAGCATCTTACATGCTGAACAGTGCAGGGATAGACTGACCTTAAAAAACCGGGTTCAATTTAAGAGGTATAGATAATTGAGAAAGAAGGAGAAAAAGTAAGAAGGAGAGCCTTTTGACTGGACTTAGTAGGACCCAAAAGAACAAAAGGATCTGAATAATTGAATAGGTCAGTGGCTTCAAACTTGTAAGCCTAGGGTTCCGTATGATAGCATTTTAAATTTCAAAATGTCAAACTTCCTATTAGGTTCCTAGCATTAGGATGCCAAAATTTTAACAGCTGATCTGTGAAGTACTAGGATCGGAAGTGTGCCATGGAATCATCTTAATGCAGTGTAACCATTATTTATCATCTGAAAATCATGAAAATAATCAATTTCAAATGGTTAAATTCATACAATCAGTATGTCATTCAGTGGATGTTATGCCCTTCATTATAATAGAATTAAGAATTAAAAAATGATAAAATAAATGTCTATATTATATTTGCAAAGCTTTTTCAATCAATGTAACTATGCCAGTTTGGACATGGCCTACATTCCTCTCTCCCCAAGATGATGCAATGTAACTAAAAATAGTACCAACAGAAAAAAGAAATCAGACAATAGAAAGAAGAGCAGATGAGAATAAAAATTATTCACTGATGCAGTTGCTTAGATTTATTATCTTCACGCCTTAGAGATTCCATTAGGTTTCCAACACAGACTGCCTGACTGATTTTTTTGTTGCAGCATACTAGTACTCTAAATATCCACAGACACAAAATGTACAAAAAAAAAAAAAAAAAAAAAAAAAGGTCTTCTAAGCCAGAGGGAATAGAACTGTAAATGTGTAAAACTCTGCATCAGTGTATATATGTCACATCAGTTAAAAAGGAAAGTATGGTTCCTTGATTGCCTATACAAGCTCCATTTACTAAACAGCAAAAACACCACACATAAATTTTTCAGGGAGAATTACATTGGCCAGAGGTCGCAAAAACAATTTCAGAGGCAGCCTGCCCACATTAGTTTCTTGAGATCTTGATTAGAAATTTATAAGAGACATACTCTAGACATTGAGAGATGGTCTCAAAGATTACTGTCCTTCCTGCCATCTGCACACTCCACTGGGAACATTAGAAATCCTGTCTATCAACAAAAATAAACAGCTCTTCTCATGAACGGGCCCAAAGAATGCTCTATAAATCATACCTGTCAAAAATGCTAGTAGCATTGCAGAAGACAGAAATCAATCCAAAACTCATTAGTTCATCTGACGAGTACTTAATCTTATATTGTTTAATGCCAACCTGAACAACTCAGAATAGAGCCATGCAAAGCAGAGGCTAGATTTTCCATTATAGAAACTTTTGCAGTGTTTATAACTTAATCTTTCTCTCAAATCTTCCTTTTCATCCCCTTTTCTTCATAGCACCTGCCAAGAGATGTTGACTCCAACAGCATTCTTGCTTCTGAGGGCATAGAAGCATCATGATTCCCCCATTCAATATCTTGCAAGACTGTACATCTACGTTTTGCAAATGTCTTCTGCTAAGCAGGATAAACAAGCATATATTGGATTATATATGACATAATGTGAAGATGTTATCAAGAGGAATGTGCACACTATTAAATTTTTATCAGATTTTTACTACAGTTCTTGATATGCCTACATAGATTCAAGTAAAAAATAATTCATGTGTCAAGTGGAAAGTACAAGAAAATACAAAAGTCAGAAATTAAATGTCCATCAATCTTTATCCATGGATTTGGAAAGCAAACCATATTACAGGTCCACATGGAACATATATTTCTTGAGTAACTTACAATAACAAGGGAGGGTAGAGTGGATCTCAGTGGCTCTGTTCAAGGAAATTAAATGTGACTCTTGACTGTTCTTCACCATTCAGACCTACTAGCACGAAATAGCTTGCACTCAAACAGTTGAACTCCCTGATGCTTCAAAACTGAAAGTATGTCTGTTACTTAACCTTCATGGTCAGGAAATGCTTGGGCACCAAAACTGTTCCCAGGACAATTCCAACAGTTTAATAAAATGCACTTTTTACTCCCAGAGTAGAAGTTAATTTCTTAGCAGAGCCACAAATTGCAAAAGTGAAACTAGTACACGCTGATGTAAAAAATCACACAATTTTAGGAAAAAAGGAATTATACTAAAATAGCTTTTAAAGTTACTCTAATAAAATCCACATCAGAAAATCAATCACCTTTGAAGAAAACATGTTTTGAATTCTAATTTGCAAAGTGGTGAGTATCTGAAGTACTACTTAGCACTCTGATATCAGGTGGTTCTTCACATCTATTGAAAAGAAGCAAAAATTCACCGTAAAACATTAGTGAGCCAATTCAGATTTTCAAGCAAGAGGATCATTTTCCAATGTTGTACATATGTGCACAAGGTACTTTTCCTGTACCTCATGAATTTTACTGGAGCCCAGCATCAGACCCAAATCTGGAATTGTAGCTTTTATATTCTGCTCTTTCACATAACATGCTAAGAAAATGGCTGTTTAAATGCCTTCATTTCTAAGACACAGTTTTACAGTGGTTGGAAGATCAGTGACAAGCTTCTGTTAAAAAATGTGGAACTGGAGGAGAAAAAAAAAGAGGACTGGGGGATTTGGGTGTCTGAGTGGAAACAGTTGAAAAGAGGGGAAGATATAAGGGTGCCAGTGCTGAACAATAAGAACAGTGCAAGAAAGCATATTTAATTTTGACTAAACAGTGATTATATCAAACAGTTAAGGATATGCATCAGAACCAGATACACGTATGCTCAGGGATACTCGTGCTAGCTTAGAAACAAAGTGTTCTGGAAATATATCCCATCTTCATTTTACAAAGCAAAAGGAATAAATAAACCCTGAAGAAGTGACTGGAATTAGAAAATCTATAGCAGTAAGAGTTAAAGCAATGGAAATAGTGGGTTGTTTCTACGTTAAGCTTCAGAAAAGCATGAAATCCCTGCTTGATGATATAGTTTCTGGATCAGTGGCTGACTTTTAGTCAGACTCCCACCCACCACGGGCTCATAACTCCCACAACTCAGTACCTCATCTTCTCCTGTTGTTTCTGATTGTCATTGTCCCCTTCGCCTCCCTATTTCCTTCTCCAATTTACCTGGGATAGAGCAGGAAGGGCAAATGGTGGTAAACAAAAAATTATGTTGCAGCTGGCATCTGCTGTGTAGTTTCAGATTACAACATCTTTTCTTATCAATTGTAATAATGAAATTTCATTGCATTTTGGGCAGAACAATGCATTTACAGAAGGATTAAAAGTTTTTATAGGACCACTCATGACAGAACTGAGAGTTTCTAGATTATCTAGGAAACTTGATCTTAAATTTGCTTCCCCTCTTTCTTTTCCCTCCAAGGTAATAATTTCAATGGCAGTAAGAACAGTAATAAGAAAATAATAATAGAATTTTCATCTTTTGAGATATGCAAAACTCAACTGGACAAGGACCTGAGCAACCTGATTTCACAGCATTTTAAGCTGCATTTCACAGCAGATTGGATTAGGTAATGTCCAGAGGTCTCTTCTGACCTTAATTATTTTATAAATTCATGATTAACAGCCATTAATAGCAACAGTCCTGAATATGAAGTTTTGAAGGATGCACAAAGAATGAGCTAATTATTTACTATACCTTTTTGAAAGTCTTGAACTCAATTTATTATTTACCAGTATGATGCATGGTGTTCTTTAAATCAGGGAGTTTTTCTTTTTCCCAGAGGGAATAAGAAACTATAATTTTACTTTAAGCACATGCCCAAATGTCATAGAAGTCAATGGGATTTTGAAAAGTTGCTTAATATGGGCATGTGATAGAGTTGTACCCTATGTTGGGGAAGCACTATTATTAACAGAAAAAGGCATTTCCTAGAGATTAGAAAGAGATTACATCTCTCAGTACCTCACCTTGGAAAGTCTTTTACCAATGCTCAAAAAAACAAGACCATTATAATGGAAAGTCTTCCCTTGGTGACCCTTGAAATCTTATTAGTAAATGGGAACTTTCTCTCCCTGGGGGCTTGATTCACTAGCAGCAATTGAGTGGTTCCTGCAGGGCTCATGGGGACAGAGACTAATTCTTGGGTTGCTACTAGTGTTATGAGTAAAAGGAAGAAAAAATGTACCAAGACTTTTGTCTATTTCCAACCAGATTCAAGAGATGATTCTCTGGAACAGAAAAAATTAAAACATTTTGCCTTGTAATTGAAAGGGAAAACTCATTTGTGCTATCATTAAGTAATAATTATGTTGCTTTCTAAGAAGGTTTCAGTAAGATAAACACTTCACAGATAACCAAATTTTCAGGGCTTCAGGCCAAGGTACTTATTGACTTAGAGGGTACTTAGTTCACTCCCACATACTAAAAAAAAATAATTACAGTAATTACGTTAAAAAACTGGTAACATTCTAAATTATTTAAGAGTGCGTTTCCAAAGTTTAACAGGATGATAATTACTTTTTTCAACTTTGGGGAAAAAAAATTAACCAGAGGAAAAAGGAAGATCCTGACCTATTGTTTGTGTCTCATTCTTATTTATTTATTTATTCCTGGCATGGCAATTTCATTTGAAATATACAAGGCATTTGAAGAGACAGACTGAATTCTAAGTATAAAAAAAAGATTTAAACTCCCTTAAAACAGTGATTGCAATAAAGACCCCAAAAGAGAGAGATTAGAGAAATGTCAGTGAGAACCTAGATAAAAATCAGACATAACTAAAAACTGTCACGATCTCAGAGAATGTCTCTTCTCTTCGTTCCAAAGTAGAACAAAATATTGCATTATGAAAATTCTTATATTTTTATGCATAATTAAAGTGTTTCCTCCTCTGCTTTACGTTGTTGAGCCTGTACCTGGAATGTCAGATTCTTTCCCTCTCCTCAGCCCAAGAAAGACCTGAACGTATTGGAGAGAGTCCAACGAAAGGCCTTGAAAACAATGAAGGGAGTGGAGCACCTCTCCTGTGATAAAGGGCTGAGAGAGCTGTGACTATTTAGCTTGGACAAGAAGAGTCCTAGAGGGATCTTATTAATGTCTACAAACGTCCGAAGGGAAGGTGATGGAGTGCTACTAGAGATTTTGTAGAGTTTCGTTCTCGGAGACCTTGAAAAGCCACCTGGACATGGGCCTGGGCAACCTGCTCTGGGAGTCCCTGTGTGAGCAGCAGGGCTGAATCTCTAGCAGTCCCTTCCTATCTCAAAAATCAATTTAATTTTTGTTACTTCTGTTACACTCTGATTTTTGTCTAGCTTCCCCATATTGTCATTGAGAGTGTAAACTAAGTCTTGTAACAAAGATCCTGCTTGCCTTCTCAAATCCAAAACTAATATGTTCTGGGAAGGATGAAACAAAGTATTTTGCTTGTATTTTATATGTCTGTTGGAATATGAATGTAATCCATATGGACATACAGAGATAGAAAAGGGATTAGACAATCACACTGACAGCAATTTCCTCAAAGGATCTAAGAAACCTGTAAACTACCCTTTTTCCTCCAGGATTTTATTAATCCTACTTGTGCTTATATTAAATACATTTGAAAATCAATTTAATCAGATTATTTCAGGTTATACTCAGTCTGAACTAAATTGTTTAGATTCACTACAAATTATAAAATTAAAAAAAAGAATGCTGATCTTAAGTGATGTTTGCTGTTCCAATTTTTTTTTTATTTCTGACCTGAAAAAATCAATTACATCCATAGTCAAATTTTATCCCCCTTCTCCTCTAACTTAATACTTCGGTTAATGGACTGTTGAGTCAGGAGGGACCACTGTGTTAATGCAATCTGACCACCTATGCAGCACCAACCATATGATTTCCTTGCACTAATTCCTGCCTGTACTTAGATACATCTTTATTAGTAAGGAAAAAAAAAAAAAAAAAAGATCTGAAAGAAAAAAAGCACCTAGTCCTAATTTGATTTTGTCATTTAAGGAACTCAAAACAATCCTGAAAAAATTAATTCATTCCAGGACTACTTTGNAAAAAAAAAAAAAAAAAAAAAAAAAAAAAAAAAAAAAGAAGCATATATATAATGAAAATACATTGATTTTGGATAATGAGTTTGTTTGCTGTTTTTCTTGTTTTGTTTTGCTTTGTTTTTCTTTTTCTGTTTTTTTTTTTTTTTTTTTCCCCCAATGAAGTTAATTTAGTTTGCTTTCCAGAACCATTAGCCCAATTTGACAAGTGTGCCCATTGTGGAGAAAAAAAAACTGTGCCTTCTCGCCTGAATTCTCTTCTGAGTCTCACAGTTTTGAGTTGTTATTTTTCCCATCACTATTTAGGCAAAAAATTTAAAGAATAGGTCTTTGTGGTTAAAATGCAGTTTCAGAGATAACTAAAACTGGAAGCTTTGTAACTGTCAGTTTATACCTTATTTACAGTGAATTTAGGCCAAGTGAATGTCTTCAGAGATGTAGCCACACAGTTTCTGGGACAGAGTATTTGTGCATAGCATTATACCACACTCCTCTCATTTGGAGGCAGCCCTGGCACCTCTGTGTGGGGTGCTGTTGTACCAGGTAGGCAGTTCTACACTGAGCTCTTCAGGGCAAGAACTGTGTTTTCATTATATGCATGTATGTATAACTGCCTTTCCCTGGGGCCTCTAGGTATTGCTGTGCTAGAAATAAATTATAATAATGAATAAGTGACCTGGACACATACAGTCCAGGAATCTCTGATGTATGCAAATCGTTTTCAGTGCAACGAGCTAACACTAAATCTAGACAATAAAGTTAACTTATAGTTCTATTCTGTGCATTTTAAATTTTATGCGAGCTTGTTATGCAGAGCATTTTGCCCCACCAGAAAGAAAGAAAATCTGAAATGATTGCATCCACCTGTTTATTATTAGCAAGGGCACAAGAAAATTCCTGAATGCTCCTGCTAAGTTGTGACAGAGGAATATTTTAATTGTAAACCCCACTGACAGAAACAGAGAAGGTTATTCTGTTCCAAATGGCCAGCCATATATTTGCAAACTATCTGCTCGTGAATTTTACAGCATGTACAGCTCAGAGACATTGGCCTATAATTATGCTACAGCTGAGCATATGTAAGGGATGGGATAAATAGTCAGCTGGGGCTGAGTACTACCTTAGATGGATGGGAGTGGGGCTGTGTTACAGCAGGGCTAAAGTTATGAGGGCATGGATGAGAAAGATGCATATTTGTTAGACCAAGTTTTGTTAGTGTAAGCATCCTTTTTGGTCAAGACACTGGCTTGCAGAATAAACTGTTTTAAAGCAGTGTTTCTAGTCATATGTACTAGTGATTTAGGGTTTAAAGGAGATAATCTGAATGGGAGATATTTCTCACCTAATTTTAGAAATTAAAACCCCATGCTTTCTGTTGTATGGATAGATGTTGAAAGTCCTATCATAATTTTTTTTTTTTTTTTTTTTCAGATTCTGGCATTTCTCTAGTGCACTGGCCTTCTCTCTATTTCTTTCCAAGAAAATACATGCTGAAGCAAAATCTCCCATTTTTCAGCTGAGCTGAGTTTAAGACCCAAATACAGGGTAAGCTGTTGGTAGATCCTCGTCTGTGTTCTGCAAACACAGGTAGGTCACTGCTGAACACACCACCCAGCATGGAGGACACCTTTTTTATGTGCTGTCGAAAGATAATCCAAGAGTATTTTTCCTTGATGCCTTTTGGGTAAGAAGTGTTGTTATATTGGTATTACTAGAAGTGGTAAATCATCCCAGTTCAAGTATCCCACCCTGATATGAGTACTTATTGTGTTAAAATCCTTGTATGTTCCTAAGAGCGTGCTAAACGGCTTTACAAGAAGTAGAAGGAAGAAAAAGCTAACAAAGAGAAAATAAGTAAGACTCACCTTCTCTGCCATATGGAAGCCATGCACTGGTCAGGAATAACTGTCCAGTGTTGAGTTTCTGGGGGTATAAGGTTTGTGACCTCAAAGAAGCACTGAAGAGAGTTTCATTTATCATAGCAGCACCTCCTCAGTACTTGTGCATCTGGCTTGTAGTGTTAAGAAGCAGGGAAGTATCCCATCAGTGCTTCAGCTGATAAAAAGAAGATTAAGAAAACTACAATTATTCATGTTTTGAATTCATACCTTAATGTTAACATTAGTAGTAAATGTGTGAAGGGAAAGCAGTTTGAGGAAACCTAGTAGTTAAATCTAGTAGTTAAACTCCCATAAAAGTTGAACATGCATTCAAACAAAGGGGCCAAGTTAAATACTTCATATTCTTTTGACGTAAGTGATCAGAAATACAAAACAAAATCTATGGCAGAAGGACAGTGTTACAGTGTAGCTGCTGTCTATGCTACTTTCTGGATAACTGCCACTCCTCTGAGTCAAAATTCACAAGTTTTTGGCTTCAAATATCAAACATCTTACTCTACGTCCTACTAATTAACTAAGCAGGGGGAGATACTTAATCTGTCAGCATTAAGATTTTACAGCTAGAAAAATAAAACTATACTAACAAACTGTGAAGGTAAATTCTGATGTTTTAAACAGCTTCAAAATATTAGTAATTGTTCTCCGGGGACCATGTTTGCTCTAGATTGCATGTGTGTGTACCTTTGTATTTTGCAGGAACAACAATGGGTTAAAAGCAATTTGAAATAGTGACTGAAGCTAGAAATCGTTTTAATAATAAATAGTGATGAAACATGCAGCTTACAATGATGATTAAATCTCAGCAGCAGCTCAAAGACGATTCAGAGCTTTTAAAAATAATTAAGTCTTGGGCCTTTGCATTGTTATCTGAAAGCGTATTTTTCTTTGCTGCTCAAAGTGTTTGTGGAAACTTCCTTTACTCCACGGATGTGTTATTTATATTCTTCTTCAATAGAGGCTGCTTTATGGCAGATATCATGTGAATCACTAAAGGGAAAGACATCAGTTCAGTTCCTCTGTCATTTTGAGGGTGGATCTCACAGTGAGATCTGGTGAGATCCAGCATGATTCAGGATTACTTCATTTTCCATTAGAAGAAAAGTTCAAGGGGTTCATTTGATGAGAGAATGAAGAGTAATATCTTGCATCCAAAATAATAAAGAGTTACCAGGCAGTAACATAGGGTACAGCGAGGAAACTGGTAATTCTTACCTCTTGAACAGAGCATCTTCTTTTCTCTCTGACAGCTCTATGTTAGAGTTCACCAAGATACTGTCTTGACTCCAGAAATTCCCTGCATTTTTAAATAAAGCATGCTGGATATTCGGATTATGTTTGTAGCCGTTATGGCGTTCAGATCTGACTAAAACATAACCAAGCCCTGATCAGAAATCTTGGAAATGAGAAAGCAAATCAACAGTTCTAGTGGACAGCCATGATTACTTGGCTTTGGAACCTCATGGATGGTGTTTAGGGGTCAGCTAGCAGAGTGGGGTGGTAGTGGATGAGGGAGGGATCCCAATAAACATTTTATCTCAGCCAGCCTAGCATGACATTTCCTTGGCTCAGCAAGCAGCCATTGGGGATTTATTTAACACCAGACAACTTGGCAGGGCTATGTATGATGGGACCTTCATCCACCTGTGTGCAGCTTAAAATGGGGATGAGGTTCTCTTGGCCAGTGTCCTCCAGTAATGGGATCTACATGCAATACTTTCAGGTTGTGTCTGTGCCATAAGTCAAATGGAACAAGGAGCAACATATAAGGAGACCTCTTATAAAAAGGGAGTACTCGTAAAGCCTGTGATAAGTCTGATGCATTTTGAAGACCTTTTCCAAATCACCCCAGTCTACAGTGTGGCAACAGGGCCAAGTCTGGCCTGTGTGAGGCTCATGTCCAGCTTGGAATGCAGATGATCTTGGTGCTTAGCTATAGCTGGGGAGAGTAGTGCATTTCTGTGCAAAAGCCCTCCACAAAGGCACTGCGGCCAGTGCAGGACATCCTTGAGCAAGAGGCTGGTTGGGACATTTACTGAAAGAATAGAGATAGGAACCGTGAGAAATGTGATGTGGGAACCAGCTGAGTAACTCGTGCACAGTGCTAGGGTTCTGGGAGGTCACATCATAACTGTGGCACTGACAAACAGCAATGATTACAGATACTTCAGCAAACTCCAGCAAAATAATAGGTTAAAAACAGGAATCAGAGTTTATTATGACCTTCTTCCCTGAGGTAAAGGTACTTCAACTGAAGAAAATGCAGTGGAAGAACAGTGGGCATTTGTGCTAATAGTGAGATAATTGTGCTCACTGTGAGAGTACTGCTGAAATTACTCCTCTATAACCACTCTTTTCAAAGATAAAGACTTTGTGATAAGGAGACAGGAAAACAAAAATTATTTTTCTGGCCAGAAACACCTGTAATTTATTCTTGGAATTACATAGATCGTGTTGCTGTTACAGCACTGAGTGAGGAGAGGGAAAACCCTGCTTAAGATCCCTGCACTTTTCCCATGTTCTCCCACAGTTTTCCTGCATTAGCTGAAATGGCAGCTTTGATGTACCAGATGTACAGGATCAGTTTTGATGATGGTTTTGCTTGAGCCAGATTTCCACTTCCCATGGCCAAGTCACAGACTTTTATCTTTCCAAGTGTTGTTAACTTAACTCCTCTCCCATTTTACACAGAACAATAACCCTAATGCTTTCTCCATTAGCATCCCATACACCCTCTGCCCTCACCTTTCTTCAGAGGAGACCCTCCTTGCCAGCTCTGTGAATCCTGCGTCAAGCAATCAGTCAGAGAGATGTGGGAAGAAGGGGATCATGATCGATCACCTCTGCTCACACTGAATAATGCAGTTTTCTGCAGAGCCCTCGGTACTATTTCTGACACAGAGCTCTTCCTACCTGTAGCTGTGTTGGCGTGGTCCTTCCTAGCAAAGCTTGGGTGGAGTTGAGCCACTAACACAGATTTAGTCCTCACAATGTTTGTTTCTGCCTGTTTGGGGTTAGCCCAAGTAAGCACCTCATCCTCACTACAGGTGAGCGGGGAAGGACATTGCTTGGCTGTTTTAGAAACAAATTGGTGTACCGATCAAGTTTCCCAAACAGTCAAAATTCCAATATTAAAGCTGCCTTTTCAGACCTTTAATTTTTATCTAATCATTTAATGTTGGCTCTCCCCTGCCTGAGGGCAACAGAGTTTCTGGAGAGGGAGAGGTGGGAGAGAGAATGGGACAAGAGACGCGTTTAGGGTTGTTGGGTGTACTGCATACGCTCAAGATCTGACTTCTCACTTGCTAAAAAGAAATGGGGGCTTCTCATCCGAGGGAGGCATCAGTCAAACGTGGTATTTGACAAATGAAAAGGAAGGATCTCTGCTTTGCGCGCTGCTAAGAGTGACTGTGGGAACAGTCTTGGTCGGAGTGCTCGCTGTCGAGGGGCGAGAAGCCCTGGCACCCACCTCTCCCGCCCCTTAGGCTGGTTTTGTGGTTTCAGGGGAGCGAAGCCAGCAGAGCGATCGCAGCGTGCCTGGCAGCGAGCAGCACCTTCGGAAATTTCCACTCGAGCGAGGCGCGGGGCCAGCAGATGGCACTGCGAGGTAGCCCAAGAGGTGGGAGCGGGCAGCTTTGCTGCGGCAGGTCGCTCCTCCGGCTCGGAGCCGCTCACCAACCGCGAGCTTTTTTATCATTATCGTTCTCTCCTCCCGCACCCCCCGAGATGAGAAATGCAGTAATCATCCCTGGTGGAAGTGAAAAGAAAAGAATTGGTTCATTCCTTCTCTGAGACAATGGCTGGGCCATGTAAAGGAGGATTTCTCCAGCGTCTCAGCTGGAGTTGTTGCATCTCCTTATTTATTTATTTACCGTATTTATTTCTTCTGGACTTGAACCTGTCTTCCTACCCGTTCTCTCTGCTTTCCTTGGTAGAAGAGTCTGGCACAACAAGTTTTTTTCTGCCATGCAGATCATGAGGGTTTTTCCCCCAGGTAGAGCGTGATGGAGAGTGTTCTCCATCGTCTGGGCTGCTTTGAAGAAGAGCAATCTCAGTCTCAACACCCATTTGTTGCACTAAGAAACACAAGTCTCTTTAGGAGACAAGCTGTAGCCCTAACATTACCACTGGCCTATGGTATGACTACATTCATTTCATTTTCCCATTTCCTTTTCCTTTTGGGTGAGTTTCTCTGCTAAGTTGCTCAAAGTAGAAGTTACTTGCACGCCACGAAGCGAAGCACCATAGAGAGCTGATCCTAGTGCACCTGGAGATAGCACCATCACAATAATTACTGTCCAGGTTAATCATCAACTTTCTGACTATTTATAATGCTTGTATTCTCCTTGAGATGTAGCACAGGGAAATGAGAATATGCAAACAGACTGCTTTTCTTTTCTTTTTCTTTTTCTTTCTTTCTTTCTTTCTTTTTTGCTTAGAAACCACGTAACATTTTTTCTTTCTTCTGTTTTTTTTTTTTTTTACATTACCACGTATGTAGATAAATTCATCATTTTGCTAAATGGGCTTTAAAAAAAATGCTCTTGCAGTGTGTCTCTAGGCGAAACAAGCCATGCCAGCATATAATGAGATTTGCAGAGTTTTCAGAGCTGCAGGATGCTGTCAGAATGAGCAGCTCTGGTCTGTAGCACTGCTTTGTGCACGGAGAGGAGGTTTCATCACCGTTCCCATGTGGAGCCTGAAGCTCAGAGCCAGCAGTCTATCAGCTGTCCGTATGAGATCCCCTGGCACTGCTGCATTGCTTGATTTTGATGGGTTTTAAGGCTGTTTTGGCCCAACAAATGCCGTGCAATAGATCACAATGATTTCAGGCTCCCAGAGTCTCTGGTACAATGGTGTGACTCCTTCCTTTGATAAATAATGAAAGCCCCAGACGCTCATTTATGGTAAACATATTGCATAAGGGAAAAGGGGGGATTAGCTATAGATTGCCAGGGTTACTCATTCTGTATTTATGAGCAACAGAGGAAAGGTAACTGAGAGGGGAGGTGATAGGGAAAGAATAGTAGGTGTCTTCAGTGCTGTGAAAGATCACTATGCCCAGCACCAGCCCTGTTCTGTAGGGAGCAAAGTTCATGGGCCTGAGATATGGATGTATTATCCCAGCTTTATGCATTGTTAACTCAATAAGGAAGTCAGCCCTGGGTGAGCAGGAACTTACAATGGTGGCATCCCTCAGCAAGTTGGAAATCAATGAAAAGAATTCTGTATTCCTTAGCTTGGTGTTACACCTTGAAAGTGGTGGGAAAAAAAAAAAGAACAACAGCAACAAAAAAAAACCCTGTTTGCATAAGGAAAGAAACTCTTAGGCTGTACTTATACGATCTCATACTCCTTTGGTATTTTGTGCCATTTCCACAGGTCTTGCTCTGGTTAGCATATTTAAACACACATTTTCAAGGTTAGTTTGACATCAGCACATTTACTGCTAATAGCATGAGATCGTTCAGCTCAGCGTGCCTGGCTACCGCTCAGTGTCCCAAATTGTTGTACAGTTCACTCATATAATCTCCTGGCAGTCAGATCTATCGAGCATGTTATTGCTAATAGAGCGATATTTGCACTTTCCCTGGGGAACCTGAAGTCCTCAGACTGCCAACTGCCAATGTGTGTGGCCTGAGCATTACAAGATGTCAATCAAGGTCCTCTCAATAACTTCAACAGAGTTATAGAGAGGTTTTTGTGTTCTGGGCATTTGAACCGCTGTCCCTAGTCCATCAGTTCAGTTTATTTCCTCCGTGGTTTTCACTAACATTATTAAGATTAAAGCATTTTATTAGGGTAAAAACAAGCAACTCTACTCCTTTCCAATCCTGGCTGGTTCAAATGCCTCCCAGAAAATAAAGACAATATTCTGGGGGTTCTGTCTAATATTTCTGTTGATACTCTCACTACCATCTTCAGATTACGAGTCTTTTTTTACAGTATTTAATACGGATAGCCTCAAAGTTTCTGACTGTTATTATTTCATAGTTGGCAGAACTAAGCTACAATAAAATTGAAGGTTTTTTTAAACAAAAGAATGTGTTAATAATACTAGTAGGAACAGAACAGATAGAGAAGCCCTTGTGTCTTTGTTTGCTGCTGTACACAATTAGCAATTTCCTCTTACAGTATGAGTGTCTCCCAGCAGTGTCTGAACGCTGGCAGGAAAATAATAATTTAAATGTACATATATACATATACATACTAGCACTCTGTTTTAATGGAGCATTAAAATAATGCTGTGTTAAGTTGCAATGCACTTCATGTGGAAGCAGCATCCATGTAAATATCAGCTCGAGGTATTATAATCTGCACAACTGCAATAAATAGCAGATGGTTATACAATGATGGGATGCGAAAAAGTATTTATCACATCTTCCAAGGGTACTGCCACTCCTATTTGTTTTCAGGGTGAATGCTAAGTTTGATGCCTGGCCTCTGGTACAAAGCCTTTCTAAACATGCAGTGGTATTACAGATCATGCAGAGGGTTGAGTGAGAATGACCTGGTCCTGACACAATCAGCCAGGTTTCACAAACTAATACTGCTTTGGGCTTAGAGCAGGTTTGTGCTGGCACTGTGTTACGGCTTTTTGTGTCAGCTCAGAGGGATTGTGGATGAATTGCTGAGTAATATCCTTAACACTCTTTATAGCTCTCCTGCTAAGTGGAATTTTCAAAAAGGGGCCTCCTGGAGGAGAAGGAATGTTAAGCTGGATCTTACAGATCTGTATCTTTCCTCCTTGTCCGCATGCCTGAACCCATGGACATGTCTGCTCATAAGACATGAGACTTCAAAACCAGACTGCTAAAGAAAAGGAGAGGCTCAAATCAAATTGTTGGTTTGAATCTTCAAGACTTCTGTAATGTTTTTCTATTCTCTCATCAAATGCAATGATTTTTTTTCTCTCTCTCCTTCTACCTTAACTATTTTTTCATTGCTAGTTCAGTCTCTTAACCTCTCCTTCTATGTGTCTGCCTCTGTTCTTACCATTTTGTTTCCATCCCATGATCTATTTGACTTCCTTGCTCACTTCATCATCTCCACATGTGTTATCAGCAAGGCTTATGGATTTCTGACTGTTTAGTGACCTGTGTCATTTTAGTGCTCTAGTTTCTCAGTACTGTCTATCCAGGTGTTGGCAAATGTGTGCTTTTTGGTCTGTGCTATTCAAGAAATGATGTGAACTCGAGTCAAGCTCAGCGTAGAGACTGATGAAATAATTCCTAGTTTCCCATTTTAGGCCCTTCTGAATGAGACATGTTGATGGCCCTTATGACTAGGCAAAGTTATTCAGAAGCTTCACTGAATCTCCCTGTTTATAACTAAACATAAGTACTGAATACATGAATGCATATCTAAAGGAAAGACAGAGACAGTATATATCAAGTATATTTATCTGTTAATCTATATTATATAGTATATGTACTATATTATATATATTTATAATGTATGTATATATATAATATATATATATACAAATATGTAGTCTGGGAAGGAAACAAGTTTTGAGAAAAAAATAAGATTGGTTCAAGTCACATCCATTGCTATCCATTCTGAAGCAAATACCTCTCTGCGAGATCCTCAGTCCTTAGCTCACACCAGTCTCAGTCTCATAGCCTCAGCTTCTCTCCAGCTACTAATAAAACCAAGTTCCCAAGGGAAAGGAACCTGCTCTGAAGTAGTTACTAAAGATGTTTCAGTAAGGAGCTTTCACCTTTGCGAAGCAAGCCTCAGCTCAGCACTACAGGAAGTCATGAATTCTGTGACCTCAGCTGTGGGTCTTTCTTGACCTTTACTAGACACGCCTGGCAGCTAGCTGCCCAAGTTCACTTTTCACTCACGTTGACTGTTATTTCTGTGTGGTCTTCACAAAATGCATGGAATCAAAACTCCAATCTGATCAAATCAATAAAGAATGGTGAGAAAACCATCCCAATGGGTGATCAGGAGAAATCAAGCTTTCCTTACTGTTCATTCACTCACCTTTTGAGTGATCCTGACCAACGTGCTGCTTCTGTTCACACCAGTGTTACCATATATAAGACATTATTTCCCCATCATGTGAGGTCACTCGAGACTTCTGTGTGAAAGCACACATGTTAAGAGCCTTTGGGCACTCAGGGAATACATAAAACCCTTGCAGAAAGAAGTTTTAGTCTTTTGAGGAAGTATGCTGCACAAAGGGAGGAAAGAGTTAAAGTCTGCTGCTTCCTTTTAGCATGATGGTAGGCGAGCCAACCTCATTGTGTGTGCAGAGCAGCTATAGCAGCCCAGAGTGCTTCACCAATTAGTTACAGCTCACATTTCCCCTGTTTCATAAATCATGGGTTTATAAGGCCTGGTTGCAATACTGGCTGTATGTGGTTAAGACATTTTTATTGGAGGGGGGGGGATGTGGGAGGAAGAAAACGAAAGAATAAAGTGTGCTTATAGCATTCTTTTTTTTTTTTTTCTGATGTACACTGAAAAAGGAAGTAAGTTATTCTCAATACACAGAAGCTGAATAATTACCTCTGTTTCTTAAGGCAGTGTTATCATATTTAATGTATTTTTTCATTAAGCGTATCAGACAGAGACCAATGAATGTAGAAGAGTTCTCTCTTCCCTCCTAGCACTGAGTGCTAATGGTGCTGAATTGCTGTGATGCTGCACATCTCTCAGAAGGTAACAAACGCTGTGCAGTCCATTAGAGGCCTAGGAAGAGAGCCCAATTTTGAGCCCTGGTGAACTGAAAGATATGCAGCTACAAATCTACCATTAGTGTGGATTTTTGGGGGACTCTTTTCTGAGTCCCCAACTAACATCATTCAAGCAGGAGACAGGAAGACTGATATCTCTTCCTTTGAAGGTTGTTTATAGTACAAACACTCGCACGCACACAGATTTACTGCAATTATAACTGTAAATGTTGAAAAAATAAAGTTATGCACATATGAGAGTCAGCAGGCTCAGTGAGGCGAGTGTGATTTTGTGACTGTCATTTTTTACCAAGTGTCACTATCACACATGCTGGCTGTACCTACCAGCTGATTGCAATGTAAATATGGAGTCATTCAACTAAAACCTCTTTCTGACACTTTTTCAATGCCTAAAAATGTCTCAAGCTTCTGTATGCCATCATGGAACATAATATTATAATTCAGTGTCAAAAGAAAAAAGATAGCTTTTGTTTGATATTCATGCCTTCCTTCCCATTTCTCCATTAATGGACCAGAATTAACTTTTAGTTAGTATCTCTTTTATTTTTATGGAAAGAAAATAAATCAACTCTACTGCACCAAGTCTTTGTAGTAGAATTTATCCTGGAAATAAACACAATACCACTGAGGTAGATACATTTGAATCATTCACTCCAGTCAAATAGGAAAAAATGATCATTTCTGAAGTATGGTTCATTCAAGCTTTCTGTCTACATTTATTCATATGAAATCCCATCAGAAAGATGTAACAAAGAGAGGGTTTCTGAAAGAGCACGAATTTATGGGTGTGTATGTTCCTTCTAATTGGCCAAATTGAAAAGTGGCCTTCTGTCTCTGGAAATATTAAGTCTCATAAAAATAAAATATAAGTTAATTTTAATTCAACTATATCATTAAATGTAGTGAATAACTCATTTGCTTTGAAAAGTCCCTGGAATAGAAATATGAAAAAAATCAATGTGCATTTCCAACAGTGTTACTCACAGGGCTTAGGTTAATGACTAGATTAAGAAGTCCTGGATCCACTATTTCAGTAGAGCAATTATAGCTTCTATAAACAGAGGGTGTCTTGAGGTTTATTAAGTAAATATCATATCAAAAAGAGGGTGAAGAGAAACTTCATTCTTCGGCACAAAATATTCCAAGGGACTCCCACTGAAATAATTTAGAATAGTTCATGAAAATTAAGAAAGATTGCACAGACGTAGGTTTCCCTTGAGATGTAAGCTGTCTCCATGCATCATCTTGGCATTTGTAACCGCTCCTGAAGTATGAAGTAGTCCTGGGATTATTCAGCCATTGTGTTTAAATAACTGGGTTATGTAGTTTACAGTTATGTTTTGTAGTAAGATTGAGAACAAATGCTGCCATTTCCTGGTTTGTCGAATTTAACTTTGCTTTTGCTTTGGCTGAGGGGTCCCTGGTGAAAACAACATGCAGTTTAATTGTGCTGCATTTGTAAAGCAGACAGCTTTGGTTAAATACATACAAGCTATAAGTAAACTGATGTGGAAGCTAGCATACATATTTTACCCCACTTAAATTACATTTAACCTTTATCTGCCAGGCTTCAGTGGCCTGCAGACACTCTGCTGGCACTCTGCAGGTATATTTTATGCCCTGCATTCATCCATATTTCCATAGTTATTTATCCTAGCTGGGCTATATCTATGTATTCAGGTTTTCTCTGTCAAGACAAATTGTACCTGCTTTGTCTTTGTCTTTTCTATCATTGTCATTTTCTTACAGCTTATGAAATGCCTTGTTCTGTACTAAATAAAAGGCTCAAGCTGATCCCTGCTATAATTATCTTTTATTGGTTTTCCATGGACAGGTCTAGCCATCTTGATTCTGTTGTGTAAGTATACTTGATAGCTTACATGTCAAATAACATTACTCATGCTAATTGAAGGCAGTTTGACTTTGATATTACCAGGAAATTGAAACTAAAGACAATCAAACAAAGCTTTAAAGTCCTCCCCACCAAAAAATCCCACAGCACACTGAACAGTGAAAAGAAGTTATCAATTTTAGGTCCATTGAAGATACTCTGTTAAATGGAAAAATCTAAGCATTTTGAAACAATGACCAATATGTATGTGAGTTAAACATCTGGAGAGAATACATAAAAAGAAACTCATTTAGAGGGAAAGGAATCCCCTATAGAAAGTGTAGTAGTCATAAGAACAGACTGTACTCTAACTCATGGTGAGGAAGGGAAACATTAGCACATTAATTTTAAGAGTCTCAATCTCGCTTTTATTTATATTTAATCTTTTAATCCTCAAATAATTAGTCATTACTAGTATTTAACAACTGGTTTGCTAATTGGGTATCCCTAGATGGAACTGAAGGCAGTTAAACCCTTCTAAACTGATCATTAACTGCAGTAATGATCAAATTCTTTGGGATTATTACTATTATAAACTATAATTAACAGTTTATAACAGCTATATTTTATTTTGTATTTTGTTTCCTCTAAAGAAAACATTCTGCAGTACTGCTGTGAAGCTCCAGTTAAAGGTCTTGCTTTTAGAAACACCATAGTGACAGTATCCATTTCCTCCAGTTAGAGGGGAAATATTTAAATGTGTGCCTAAAACAACCTCTATAGTAGGTGTTGTTTTGTCAGATGCTGGCTGAAGAAGGCATCAGGGATGTCACCGAGCCACTGGAAAACAAAACAAAACATCTGGGAAGATGAGGAGTGAATGAAATTTTAACTGATATTCTATAATTTCACAGGTAATCTTGTAGATTGGTCAAGTCCCATTTTTTTCTTTTTTTTTTTTTCATTTTTGTACCTTTTCATGGCACAAATAACTTATCTTGCAGTTTATCAGGGAGCACTGATCGTACTACTTTCAATACCAAATCATAAGATCCCTCCTTTGTCAGTAGATGTAAACTCCTTTTATGGGAACAGAGAGGCTATGTAACACACTCAGCTCACCTGACCAGCTAAGATAGCTCCTTTTTAGTTTTAAACCAGCTTGAGTATCCCTGTTCTTAATACAGTGTGCATTGTCAGAAATGTATGAGTAGATAACCATCCACACAGAAAATCAAAGTAGATACATGTATTTCAGGAATGAATCTCTATGGGTGAGTGACCTGCAAACCTAACAGGAAAGAATTGTTAATCAAAAATATTTCACTCTCTCTTGTTCGGTTTTCCAGTCGTATTCACAACTCAGTGCCACTATTTGCTGGATTATCTTCCTGATGTTCCTTGTAGTCTAGCTGTATTTAAATACTTCAAGTCACGTTTAAATACATCATGTTACAACGATGGTTATTCCTTAAATTTATCTTCAGTGCTTTGACCGAAGCATCTGAGCTCTTAAAAATTTATCAGCTCCTTAACATATTCTTTCACATTTTCTCTAGCAGAAAAGGAATCACTGACAAAATGACAATCTATTTGTGCCTCTCTTCTCCTTTTCATATTCCAGATACTGTGTTCACAGGCTTAGTGATCATAAACTATTCCTTTATTTACCAACTGATTTTATTTTTTAATTCAAGAGGAAGTACATCTACTTTTCACTTCTGAGGTGGAACTTCCATTAATCAACATAGGCTCAATTCCTCTGTGTTATCAAGGATGAGAATTAAGCTGTCTTGCTCTGTGATTCACCTTTCTTACTCCTCCCTAATCCCTCACATTTTCCTGTGTGTGTCTGGTACTTTGTAAAGGTTATATCTAGGAGCTATATGGATTTGTTTGAAGGTCTCTAGACCCTTCTCTTATCCATTTACCAGGACTTATCTCTCTGCAAACTTAGTGACCTAACCTTAGCCAAAATGGAAATATAAATCACTCGCTTTCTCCCAGGTAGTCATATCTAAGCGTAGTGGACTCTGGACTGTGACAAATGTGTTCAAGCAGTGCAGAAACAACTGAAACAAGAATTGTCTTATTACAGGAATATAAAAAACACTTAGTTGCACTCATTAGCAGAAATCATGAACAGAAAGAGGGGAAAACTAAGAGAACAGACTAGGAATGGGATTTCTTTTCATGGCAAAAATCTTGGTAGCTTCTTGGGTAATTCAGGTGATAAAATATATTAAATAGGGATACAAAGTAGGTGTAAAGTAGACTTCCTATGGTGAGTAGAGAACAAGAAGGAACAGAGATGGCAGTATAATTCAGTGGATAATCTTAAGTATATGAGTGACCAAATTGATTTCAGGTATGTACTCTAGGACCTCACACTAATGGTACAGCTGGAACATGGATAGGAGTTTTGCATAGATAGAGACAGAATCAGTCCTGAAACGCGAAGGTGCCAGAAGTGATCCACAAGAGATCTGAAGATGTATGATAGCCTCTGATATAAAAGAGGTTGCTAGAGTTCTTCCCACATTTAATCTGCATTATAACAAAGAAGAATAAGACTGCCTGTAGAAACCAGATAAAAATGTCTTCAAGAATATAGTGTAGTACTAGCCATGTTTGAGCACATGGTTGTCCAACCTTTTGGCTTCCCTGCATTTAAGTGAACAGGAATTGTTTGGGGCGGCGTATAAAATATATGTAATAAATTTAATGTATGTAAATAACAAAACTGTTGTTTTTTTTTTTTTAATGTATTTTGTACTAAAACATAAAGATCAGCAACAAAAGCATGGGATTTTTTAGTGGGATGATTGACACTTTTTTGTGAGACTAATGCATCAGGCTAGTTCAATGGCAGTGGTTGCCATTCCGCCATTCCTAGTGAATTCTCTAGGTGTTTGTCAGAGATTTTTGATGAAATATCACTATTCCTGTGCTTCATTTCAAACAGTGATTGAAACATAGCACAGATAAGGTGATTTTGATGCATGTTTATCTTAAATGAGCGGTCAAATCCATGAAAAATGCTAAATCTGTGAGACATTTTTAATCTGCATGTTCTGGCACAAATTTTCCTTTTGATTGCATAAAGGACTTGATCTCACTTTGCAAATCATACAGTCTTTTTAGTATTTTACTCTGAATTAGCCACCTTCCCTCAGAAAAGTAAGTGATGACCCCATAATCATCATCCATCCTTTCAAGAAACTCCTAGAATTGGTGGATTCAGTCCCTTGAACTTTATGAAACTCAGCTTTGATGATGATTTGCATGAAATTATCTATTTTTAAGGCATTTGCACTTACATTTTCTTGATGTTTGATGCAGTAATACTTCATCAAACATGAGTTGGTTGTGGTAATTGCATCATCTTCTATTAATCTGATAAGTTCCTTTTTTTAACCAACCATCACTGGGGCACTGTCAACAGCTATACCAGATATGTTGACGAAGGTTATAATGTATTTTTGTTACTGCTTCAGACAAATCAAAAGATTTAATGTGTCTTTCAATGGCACCAAAGAAGCCATTTTTTCAGTGACATTACATTCATTATCAGTTCCTCTAAAGAAAATGGCAACTTGGGCCATACCTGTGGTGTCAGTATTTTCATCTGTCGCCAAAGCATAAAATGTGAAAATAGCAGCTTTAGTCTCCACATTTTTTTGGACAGATTTTCCCGTTTCTTCAGTTTGCCTGGTTATAGTCTGGTAACACAAACTGATTTTGGAAAAATCTGTTTTTTTAAACAGGACACGTTATATCTGCCATGCTTTCCATACATTGCTTAATAAACTCATAATCAATGGTTTTGATGCTTTTGCATTCAGATTTACTACTGCATAACTAGTTTTTATATCAGAGTCCATTTCAGTTTTAACTTTTTTTAAAAGATCTTATTGAGGTGACAGACTTTTTTCAGTTCCACTCTTTTGTCTCTATGAAGCATTCCTTGATACGCATTGAATTTGGCATCATGTTTCTGCATATTATGTCTTTTCAAATTGTAATCTTTGAAAACTGACACAATTTCCTTGCAAATTAAGCGTAGTATCATATTATTTGACAGCACTGTCTGCAAGAGCAGCCTCCATGATGTGGCAGCATGGTGTGGGCTGCACTGTGAGCTGTGCTGGGCTGCATGTAGCCCACGGCTTGTGGGTTGGACATGCCTGTTCTAAGGCATACTGTAGCCCTCAGGTTGCTGAGCCATTCATGCTTAATCAACTTACCTGCCTGCAGAACAACCCAAAAGGAGAATCAACTGGTCCATTAAAAATCAGTTAGCTAATTGGGAAAATTATTCAAATGTATATGGATGAACTAAAGAAGAGGATTCTGAGTTCTAGAACAGAACTTGTACTACTACTAGCTACTTGTTGTAGCTTGGAGACTGTCTCTGACCTCAAAGGTCATTTAGTGTTGCATGGCTTGGCAGTGATAGTACGGATGCCTGTGGCTTCTCCAGAAACAGCATGTGGGGGAATAGTGAAGACTGTCAGAGAGTTAATGCTATCAAAGGGTAATAACTGTCCAACTACAGTTTTAACCTAAACTGCCAGGATCTTAACTACAAACACTGAGTACTACACTGATTTTCATGAATGTATTAACGTGTTCAGCATAAGCTGATGCAGTTATTTCAGACAGGGGGACACACAGTGAGATGTTGCCATTCCATCTGTTGTGAAATCCCAAACCAGCTGCAGAGCACCAGAGGTGTCAGAGGTAGATCAGGCCAGCTCAGCTGTCTTCCCCCTGGAGTCAGAATTCTGTGCTTTGATTCTTGGGTACAGCATAAAATCTATGCCAAAAAGCGAATTTGCATCAGGTAAGAATCTGCCAATCTGTCCAAATACAAGCAGAATGAAAATGATGTTACATTTGTTTACAGAGGGGCTACATCTACAGAAATAGTCTATCTGTTGTGATGGAACCACTGATTTCTGTGGGCATGTTTCTGACTTTATTGCTGCAAACAGCAAAAGCTGCTTGTTTGGAGGATAAGAGAAGCTGTGTCAGAGTGTAGTATTTTTCCTCAAAGTCATAAGGCAGTCTGAGAATTTATTGAATCAGAACTATGTTTTAACTTGAAACCAAACCATAGGTAACATGCAGACAGCTGATAGATCAGCCTAACATAACTAAAATAACACTTTCAATTGGAAATGTAATGTGCAGTACTATCAGAAGGAAAAATAGCTTGGTGAATATACTAACAAAGCAAAGCTATAATTTCTCCCACTGTGACAAAATTCCCCTGGGAATCCCTGTGCTTTTCATCATGCTCCATAACAGGAAAGTCTAACATTATAGCTATCAGTTCGTGACTGCTACATAAAGGATGCATACTTTTAAGTGCAATTTGTACATATGAAATGTAACTCCTTAAGTGATACAAATTACCTGACATTTTATTAAAGAGAACTTGATGCTTGAAAATAGACTTGTATTTACATAATTAAGACAGATGTTAACCATTGCAATTAGGTTTCTGCTATATTGTTATATTTTGTTGTTTTATGATGGTATCGGTTCAGGAAGTCTAGATGTGATATTCTTAAAATCCCAGTAAATATTCATGTCCAGGTCTTGGATGCTTTCTTTCTTTTTTGCTTCTGTTTTAAATCACATGCTAGCTCCTGCTGCACACTATGAAGTCCAGCAGGAGAAAGAAATTTCAAAATTAGGAAGGACTTGCAAGTACAGAGTTCTACTTGTCACACTGGAATTCAAAAAACAATATCTAAATACTGGACTACTACCGTATACAGAATATTGTTCATTGTTAATAGAGTGGCTCATTTTCAGGACAAGTCCAGCAAGACAAAACAACATTATCAACATCAAGACTGGTTAACAGCTTTGCTAGAAAGGTCTCACTTCTCTGCTAGTTTATCTTGGCAGGAAAAATAACCTGACACCAGTAACTAAGGGTTGTACACTCATTGCCCACTTCTTTCATTCTTAATATGCATGTATCATATCTAAAACTGCATCATGTTCAGCAGTGAGAATTAAATAGGTTTCTAGCAAATGGTCTTGGTTTTATTGATGGAGATGATCTTTGAGGAGTTAATGAGCTGCTGGTAAAGGTACGCTTTGTCTGCACAGGTCGTGTGTGCTTGTAAATAGAGAAGGCTGGACCTTTTTCACTAGAAATTGGTAACAAATGAGTTTGCTTTGTTGTGCAGCAGCAAGGGTTCATCACTAAGCTTTCTATCCCCAGGAATGTTCATTTGGAGTGTCTCATCAAAATTAAAGTTGTAAAGGAAGTAAAATAGTCACTGAAACACAGAAAATGCTTCAGCTTTTCTTCTCCCACCTGTTTGTGTTCCTGTCTCCCTGATGTCCCACAATTAAGAGGGAGAAGGAAGGATGTGATAGCAGATTTCATTGTAGCTCTGACAACACATCCAGTGCAATAGGCTGGAACATGGGAAGCGTGGGGTAAGAATGCTTGTGGTAGAACAACATGGCCTCCTGCAGAACAGCAAAGCCTGTATTTAATACGAGCACTTTTCCCACAAGGAACTTGCAAAATGATGCAGAACGCCTCTTGGCCTAGCAGGATTTCTCATTATGAAAGTTAATCATTGAAAATGTTATTAAGATAATAAATGTCTAGAAGTTGTTCATGCTGTTGCAATGATGAATGTTCTCTGAGTAAAGATGACTGTTAGGTTCTCAGGCCAACTGAAGCTGTGCATATTAGGTTGACTCATTAAAGGTTAATCAAAGACCTGGTGAGGATCAGAGGAGCAATTTCAAGGGGAGGTGCTCTGTAACTATGATGGTAGGAAGGTTTTACCCATATCTGGAAATTTTTTTTTACCCATATCTGGGGGAAATTTTGGGAGCTCAGGAACACATAAGTCAGAACAAAATTAAAACTGTATCTATTGTGTACCACATCTCAGGGGGTTTTTGCATTACCTTTGCAAAAACACTGGACTCTGATCTCGTTTCTATTATCTAGGAATAATTCTGTAACAGATAAAGTTTGAATTAATCCATGTATTTAAATATTTCCTGTGGAGATTGAAAAACTCTAATTAATTGTTTTTTCTTTTGTTTTCCATTTTGAGGTACATTATTTCTTACTTCAGTACTACACTGTATATGGAATGGTTTGATCTTGTATCCCTATTATTTAGAAAACAAGCAATTTCACACTTAAAGCCTTTTGTAAATGAATTTTACATGAGACGAGAAAGAGAACTGGATGAAATCTATTAAATCCTTCTGATGATGTGAACATTCCCCTGAATCCTTTATCATCATTAGCTATTACAGCCATGTTCATAGTGCCATTTTGATCCATTACTTAAGTATAAATTACATTCTCTCTGGCTTTTTCCATTTCCAATTCTTGCAAATCAAAGCAATTCTCCTATTTTCCAGTGGCTGAAGTTGCTTACATTTGGCCTTTGGCCTTATCAATCCTCACGAGTAACATCTTTTGGTACAGTACCTAGTCTATATTAGGCCATTATGTAACCTTTAAAATCATAGGAAAATCAGTGGATATATTGGATATGATAACTGTATTTAAGAAAAATTTACAGCATTTTATTCTAGGCATGTAATTTTTCTATCTGTTTTAGGTGTCTGGTAACCATAGACTTCATAGATACATGATGGTAGCAGAAGTCTAATTTAAGGCCTATGAATTACATTGTGATTTTTTTGTTGTCGTCGTCGTCATTGTTGAATATCTACAGAGGTAACAAAGGCTTTGAAGGCTACAAAGGTTACAGAGGCTACAAAGGCTATTAAGGCTGCAGAGACCAGCCAAAGATATCTAGGCAAACTGCAAAGTTAAGCAGAGTTAGTAGCCTTGCTTTTTCCCCTATTCAATCTGAATTTCAGGCCCAAATCACGTTTACATAGAACTATTTGGAAAACTGTTAATAGTTCTCTGATTTACTGTAATATTACAAGTATCGACGAAGGAAACATTATACATATGAGCAGTCTTTTCAGTAAATATGATGTTCTGATGAGAAAAATAAAGGTTTTCTTCTTTATTCCCTAACCAAAAATGTAGCTGTTTAAAATAATACAGATTTTACCTTCATCTGAATTATGTTGGAGATTTTTTTTGGCTTGGTTTTGCAACTTTGGACATTTCACTTAGGAAAAAAAAAAATACAGTAAAAATTTGATGCTACTAATGCCACTTCTCCAACCAGTCAGAAATCTCTCAGGAAAGGCTTCCCTTATCTGTCTCTCATTTTTGTTGTTGTTGTCTTTAACAACTAACCTGAATATAAACAACTGTTGTCCTCTCCACGCTTACAAAGCTGGACAGGTCTGAGACATCTGTAGTGCAGAAGCCAGAGCCTGAGCTAAAATAAAAGCTGGATGTGTACACAGGTTTTAGGCTAGAGCTTGTTCATAATGGAATGGCTCAGAGACTAGACAGAAAAATAGATTATAGTTAAGTCTATCTGTGTAGGTCTACCTATTGATCTACTTACTGATACATCTATACCTGCTGAGATAACTAATGGCAATAAGCTGGACTAAGAATTCAAACTCCTTTAAACCTAACTACAACAAAGTTAGCAACAGGCAGGTTTTGTTTGTAACAACTGCTGAAACAACAAATCTGATGCAAAACTTGTTGGGCAGATACACGTTTCACTGTTTGTGTTTGTGAAAATGTTGTTTGTACATGGAGAAAGAACAAATATGAAATCAGATCTTGATTTTAATAATCTATTTATTTTTGAAGGTCTTTTCCACGAAGAACAATGGAGATTCAGGAAAGACAGTACAGAGGACTGAAGCTGTAAAAAAGCAGACTGTAGTTGGAGCAGTTTGTTTATGCAAGATCTGCAATCTATACAACAGGTAAATTACAGCTTTCCATTAAAAACAAACAAACAAACAAACAAACAAAAAAACCCCACTTCAATCTTTAAACTTTAGAACCTTTTTTCTTTTTTTTTTCTCTTTCTCCCCCACTTGCATTTTTAACATTCTCTATTAAGGAGTTGTAAGAGATTATTTGTTTTTGCACCTTTGTCTCAAAGCTTGCTGAGGAACACGGACAAGTCCAGACAAGTCCTGGTCAAAGCTGGAAAAATCTTTTGTCTGAAGATTTGCAGGCCAGGGGCAAGGAGAGATAAGTAGCAGCTTAAGGGCCGGGAAGTGGTCTTTTGTGTGGGCTCATCTCGAGGGAGATAGCCATCTCAGGGTGCTGCACATGACTCTTACCAAAGTACCCAGGAATGTCACAGTGGCAGAAGAAGGTTAAAAATGGGACCTACAACCAAGAGAGGTGAGGTCTCTGACATCAGATTCCTTGTGACATGCTACCTTCTGCTGCCGGACTCGACTCTCCTGGGCCTGCTACCTGCTTGCTGCCTATTTCTCCTGGACTCCATGCTTGCTGCCTAAGGACAGCCACTCTGCTGCTGCCTTCTCCTGCGCTCCTGCTCCTGTATCGGCCTTGCATCATCGGAACGGCAAGCAATGGGACGCTGCTTGATCTTTGGTGGTGACTATCCCCGCTTCACGTCATTCTTGCTCTTTCCTATCTTTCCTATCGCCCGCTTTTCCTTCCCCATCACCCTAATTGCCTAGGATCTGTAATAAACTGGTTGGACCAACATTTGAACCGTTGTTTCTTAATCTCACCTTGGGTATACATATATCAAAGAACCTCCTCTCGCTTTGATAATCGGAGCAAGACAGGAGTCCAAGCACCAGCAATCGTAGATCAGTCCAAAGATACGCTCATATTAAATTCATGACCAAAATTTCAGTGATTCAGTAACTAGCTTCCCATAAAGTATCCCAAAGCCTGATGTTTTAGGAAATCTCCAAGTTGTTTCATTAACTTGATTTACCTTTTAACTTCATTTCATTTACTAGAGAACTCTGAAATCCAGTTATAACAGAGATCAGAATAACACAGTATGACCTGCTCTCTATGAGGGATGTGCTGAACATATCCATTGAATAAAGAATAATTCAACCAGTAGATTGCTGAAGATTATGAATTCCACACTGGTAAACATGATTTTAGCTTAATAAAAATAAATCCCCCAAAGCTGAAGAGTCTATATTGAATCAATATGAATCAATATCAGTTGGAGTTTTTGCTAGATAATCCTGACTAGGATCCTTGCCTTTGAGCTTTGAGTTTGACATAAGCAGATACAGATCTGTGGGAAAGAAAAGCAATTCACAGCTCAGACTCCCAAAGAGATTTCATTGTTGCCAAGAGAACAGATAATAGATGGTAGAACAAAACTTCACAAAACACTTGATTTCAGTTATAGGGGTAGAAAAATAATAGTAATTATCATCTAATGCCAGTGGCTTAGATTTCTGCCCAGGTGAATTAACTTTGCAATTAGCATTATAAATCAGCACTCTAACATGTTGCAGTTGTACAGATCACTGGAAGAAATTATAATTGATGGGGTGGAGTCACACTGCAACTTAAAATCTAATATAGGAACCTGGCTATCAGAGAGCTGTGGTTTTGTTAGTAATTGATGCAATCTAATCTGTGAGAGCAGGTGAAATGTGAATAAGTTAACTCCTACTCAGACAGCAGGAGATTGCACCTGACCTTAATATTCATGCCATGTGATGATAATTGCACACATCCTTGCCTTTAAAGAAGAAAAATTAAAATCAAAGGGTTTAAAATTAAATTGTGAGGAGGATCTGCTCTCTGCCATGTTACCACTGCACAATAGGGTGAACAGGAAGCAGTAGTGCTCATCCTTGCCTTTCTACTTAGTCCGATTGTCTGATTTTTGCTGAATGTTCTAGTTTGGAGCTGCCAATCATAACTCAAACCCAGAAACTGGTCATAGGCTGCTGGGGATGGCAAAATAGTGTCAGTAAGTTGTTTAAGATGTGTGGACAGAAGTGGAGTACTATGTACCTCTGCAGCCTTCAGCAGCAGTTGGCCTGGAACTTAGCAGATGACACAAGAAATGCTGCATTTACTTCTATGACTTAAGCTTGTTCCCAGTCTTTTCCAGAAAGTGAACGGAACAGAACCAAAAGATTTTCTTTTCTAAGAGCTTACAACATGCTTAAGAAGCTTATCTGCACCCATACCCTTCTAACACACCTGACAATTTTTACTCTGTTAATGAAGTTACAACTAAAGCAAAGGCCAATATTACTTTTAAAAAAATCAAGTGTTTTAGATGTAGTAACACTTTTAACAAATCCAGTACAGAATGACCTTCCATTAATTAGAGCAGCAGCTAATGTGGTCAAATTTACAGAGTAGTTCAGGACCTGAGAGGAGATGGGAACAGCTATTCCATCTGTGTTTTGGCTTCCTGAGATTTCATTGCATTAAAAGTGCATTCTTGCTTTTCTGGTTTTGGAGCTCCTGTTCTACCAACATTTCTAGTTAGTTCAGTCCATCATACAGCTTAAACTGAACTAGAACAAAGGATGGAACTTGTCTTTTCTAACTCAGGGTAACTGCACTGAAAGGCTCCAGTCCTGTCAATAACGTTGCTGGAGGACATTCATCATTTTCTAAAGAAGACCTATATACTCAACTGAATTGCATTCTTGTGTCCACTGACTTTACAAAGAATGTTTACAGGCTGAGATGTCAACACCTCCTCCTCTCCATTTTTAGCATTTTATACTTCAATTATACCCTGAAATTGCAGGGGTTTGGGGAGAAAATATTTGGGAAATCAGTCATGATGGAAGATACTTACGTCTCAAATCTGATTAGCTTGATTTTCATTAAATAAACATCAAATTCTGAATATAATGTTTAAAATGAACTCAATATTCACTAATGGACATATTTTGGCTAAAATGGCAGAATAAAATGCAGAAATTTTCCTGTTAGCTATAGAATGACTGAAGACTTTGAATCATGTTAAAAAGATTTGCTTTTGCTGCAAGTGATCCATTCTTCCTTTTTTTGGCTTCCTCCTCCCCACTTCTGTTTTCTTATTGACTCATAGAACTCTGGATGGAATGTTAGCAAATGATTCTAAGGGAGCAGTCCCACACTGGGAATTGTGCCAGATGATTGTCTAGTGTTCTCCATCTGTTCCACCCCTCGTAATGTATTTCTCACTGACTGGTTTCATTGACTTTCAATGTAAGCTGAAGGAATGGCACGGATGTGGGTGTATTTGTAAAAATGTTCCTGTGCTTTGTCATAGGGCATTTCTATTCTTCAGTGCTCTTTTCTATTTCATTCCGTCATGAAATGATATGTCAATGGAAGCCATTTCAATTCAGGCATAGATATGATGAAGACAAGATGATACCCGTGAAACTTTTCCTGGCCTTTGCACACCACACCCAGGATAGAACAAAAGAAAAGATGTTAAAGATTCTGGCAGAATTTGGAAGTTTTAATAATAGGAAATGCTGCCTTTGTATACCACACATCCGCAGCATTTTTCTCGTTCTGCAGTTCTCTCTTAACCAAGAAAGACAGCTGCTGAAATAGATTTGTAAAAATTTCATTCCTGTATTGTCTTCCTCCACTACATATTACCATAGAATTACTGGCTGTTTTGAATTAAGACAGTGGAGGTTATTAGTTTGTTATCAAATTAGTATCAGATATCTCTATTTCAATTTGACTTCCATAGGAGGAAGATATTCCTGTCTGTCATTTGCATTGTACTTGTCATTTTAATTTCTTATTGCAAAGAAAGAAGTAATCACACAGCTGAGCAGCAGTCTCCCATCCAAACTGTCCTCCTGATCACTGTTAAAGTTCACTTGCAACCCCCCTCTCTGCTTCACTTTGACATTCATAGTGCACAGCTTCATGCACTCTGCCTGGTGATAGCACTTGAGCAGCAGTCAGAAAAAAGCAAACATTTCTGTGCCTTCAGGATACAGTCAGTTTTTAATACTGCTGTCTTTTAATTCCAGCCTATTACATGCTCCCTAAATCTCAGACTTAACTTTGCCCAGTAGAAATGTTCCGAACATATTTATCATGATCTCAGTTTGATGTAATTCCTGATTTATGTGTTTATGTTCAGGCTTCTCTCAATTCTCTGCCTATTAGCTTTCATCTATCATAGTGCAGCTCTGCTCTGGATTCCCCCCAAATCTAACACTGTTAGCATTTTCCACTGAAAATAAAATGCTTTCTTCTCTCTCTCTCTCTCTCTTTTTTTTTTTTTTTTGGTTTAATCTGAAAAGCATCTAATAGCTACCTTACAGAAATATCACACGGATATTTGGAGTGCAATGATCTTATCTGATTGTGCCAGTCAGTGATTAGAGACTTCCATCTCACTTCATCTAACATTGACTCTCTCTTTTTTTTTTTTTTTTTGCTTGTTTGCTTCCTCCATCTGGACTGGTATATTGCCTTTGTTTTACATTTCAGATCTTTCTTGGAGTTTATTTACTTGAAGTAACATGCTGTGGCTGTGCATTTCTACTGTTTCCCCTGAGGAAAAAGAGTGTATAGCACTGTACTCATATTTTTCAGTTTGCTTAGGCTGTATTAAATGCGTGGGTTGTTACTTGGTATCACTGCTAGATAAAGGGAGCAAGAGTTCTGTGATGCTGTTGGAGTCCATCTACTTCCTGTACAGTGGATTTTGATGACTACAGACATTCTAAATGCTGGGCAGTAGAGGATCTCCCTCTCTGGACTGGACATTTGGTAGAAAGGAACTTGGCTGAGAAACAGTTTTCCAGTTGGGTGGCTCTGATTTATCTCAGATACTCATTGCTTCTCAGCTAGGACCTGTGGATCCCAGTAAAGAGATGGTACGTATATTCAGGAGAGTTACACTTTGTTAAGAAGAAAGAGAGAAAAAAACAATGCATTCAGTTCTTGAAACACTAAACAGCTTGTAGGTTTTGGAAGCAAAACTTTGCCATCAGGAAGTGATGCTGTGAAAATTCACACTGGGAAATCATCAAGCAAGTGCACGCTATTGAAAAGCCCTATTGCAATCTCCATGTATCTATTGATAGTTATCACTTCGATACATGATGATCTGAAAAATAAAAAGGGAAAAAGAGAAGAGCAATACATTATTTGAATAGTCTAGATTTTATAGAATTTGATAACAGTTTGTCGCATAAAATGCTTGTGGGTGGAAATCTAGTCCTGAAAGGGAACAGGAAATCTCCTGTTGATTCCATAGCAATATATCCTATGTTCCTGTATGACGGAGACATCCCACACTCGTGTGTGCTGTCCATTACTACTGAAACTGTTCATGAAAGCATGACTGTACAGCCTGGAGAGCAATTCACTCTTCATGCCATTTCAGTGACAGATCTGTCTGTTGTGTCTGTTGGCTTATGCTAGCCATGAATGTCAATGAAGAGCGTGCATCTGTCTAGAAGAAACAGGTCTGACACAACTGGCTAGTTACACAGCCCACAGAACTGTTGCCAGATGGCAGACATTGCTCCTTTCCATTCCAGTTTGGATCTGGATGCTGGGTAGGTTCAAAAATTCCAATTTAGGCACTGTTCTAGAAAGAAAACTTGGGGTTCATATTCAGGTGAGGGTTAAGGAGATGATCATGTCCGTGACAGGGAAGAAATCCGCATTTATAGAGAAACCATTTTCAGTTCCCGGATGGACCGTCTTGCGAGTCAGTAATAGGTAATGAAAATATAGAAATATGAAATAATAGCTGTATGTATACTTAGGCATAGTCTATAGTATCCTTACATGACATAAACCTCAGAGACTAAATAGAATGAAAATTTAAATGTAACTCATATCTGTTTTGTTCTTCAAATTTTATAGTGATACAACATGGAAGAATGGAAATATTCTCTGCAGATAATTTAAAGCACTGCATGTTTTGGACTGTAACTAATGAGGCACAATCATCAGAAAAGGTTTGCTTCAAATGGACGGCCAGATGTTCAAGTGCTTCTCTAAAGCTTGTCCAAAAATCTGATCTGGGAGAGAGGGCTTTGTGTTCTGTTTTTGTTTTCTTTTGGATGTGTGTTTTTGTTTCTACAGTTTTGGTGCCATTTTGCAATACGTGTGTATTATATTTGCTCAGTTGATGTGAGAATGGATTGGAAATGACTTTTAGCTCTTATTTTAAGGCCATTTCCACAAAGAATCTAGAACCAATGGAAAACTTATAAAATATTGAATGGAAATTTTTCCCCAAATTTATATTTCAGAACTTTCACAAGCTTTTCAGGAATTCTGTCATAAATGCAAACATGCTTAACCATTTCCATTTTTAAAGTAATTATTATTTTTCATTTCAATAGCACATAAAAGGTACAAAAGATCATGTTATTTTGTTATCCGTGATTAATTAATCTAATTAAAACTGAGAATACAAGGAGGGCACAGTTATAGAAAGAAAGAACAAAGGAAAATATGAATAAATTATTAACGTAGTATCAAATCTGAATTTCTATGCTATGGAAAATCTCAGAACCCAGGATAGAGGCTATAGTATTAATTTTTGTTGTGGAACAACAAAAAAGAAGAAGAAGAAACTTGACTTGATAACACTGAAACATTTTGGAGTGACTTTTTCAACTAAAATTATATGTTTCCAGCATTATTGAAACAAACTGCTTTGTTTCAGCATGTTGAATCAAATAGAAATGTTTGAATTCTATATTAAGGAGCATTTTCTTAGGATGGTAAAGAGACTCTGGAGTTCCGTGAGGTTAAAATGGTAATAAAAATTTTGTTTGCTGTTACACCACGCAACTGAAACATAGATTTTGAGATAACAGTCTGAATATTTATAGAAGGCCCCTGTTGTCTAACAGGGGTAGGATAAGAAATCATAGGCCATGTAGTAATACACACTGAAGGCAGACAGGAGTGAATGTCTTCCTGAAGTTCCCTTCACGATATCCTTTACTTGCTATTAATTCTAGTTTGTTCCCTTTGCAAAAGGCAATAATAAAATCTTTTGAAGTTTTTGTTGAAGAAGGAAATAAAAATGAATGGTATAGATAACATGCAAAGAAAAGCATTAGAAGTTTTTAACATTATCTCTATTTCCCTCTGAAATGTCAAGACATTTAAAAAGAACTTCTGTTATTTTATAGATTTTAAATAGGAAAAACAAACAACAACAACAACAAAACCAAACAAAACCAAAACAAACAACAACGAAACACTATGACCAAACCCTCAGACTCCCATCTCTCTAAATGTCTTTGCTCCTCATGGACTTCTTCAAACAGGTCTGAAGCATGGAGATCCTTTCAGTCTCGTAGAAGGCGCAGTTAAGATCAGGGTTCTAGATGCTCAGCAGAACTGCTCATGGTGGACTTTGGTGATTGAGGTCGTACATGTACGATCCAGCTGACTACAAGCTTTGAAGCAACCTGAAGGGTGACCAAAGCAGTATAAATTCTCAAGACCTCATCCAGAGAACTATGGGCTCCGCACACAAGCTTTTAAAAAGACTTAAAGATCTGATACATCTGTATTAATTTGGGGTTTATAGGTCATGGCTAACGTGTCAAGCTCATAGAACTGTGGCAGCAAATGCACTCCTGGGTGCTACTTTGAAGGCAAAAGAAGGAAAGAAAATTCTTATCCTTCCCTGAGAATGATTTCTCAGGGAAAATAAAAAACCTCAGAATAGTCACGATGACGAGAGGATTTCTCATCTGAAGAGAAATTAGCCAAAGTTTATAGTGATGGCAACTTCACAGAGTATTCTTTGATCTGTTTTGATTCTGAGGTCTTGAAATGGTGAAACTGGAGATGTGGTATGATATGTTACATACTCCAGTCTGGGGAAATCAGTGTTTTCACACTTACGTTAAACCTATCTGTTTAAGCAGTCCAAGAGCCTACTACATATTCTATCAGATGAATAGAGGAGAGCTAAGGTCTCCAGTGCCTTAATTCACACAGAATTATCTGGAGACTTTTGCATATGTATTGAGATAGATATCTTTTGTATTTATAACAGAATATCTGCTAGAATATCCATGATATTCCTATCACCTTGGACAACCTGAAGCTATATTTCCTGTACACAGGAAAAAAACAGGTGGATGTCTGACATTCCTATACCCTCATTGCTTATAAGGTCATGCCTTTTCTGAGGTACTACGGCACCAGAAGTTACCCTAAAACAAACTATTTCCTTTTAGTGAAGCATGAAAGAAATTTCACCAGAAGAGGTTCTGGAATACTTAACCTTAATGACTCAAAAAAGATCAGACATGAGAGCTGTAGCAGGATTTCTACTGCAACTCTCAAGCCTTAAACAATTATATGAACCTTTAAAATAGGATCTTCTCTCAGAAAAACAACAACAACAACAAAACCGCATTCTAAAAGTGGGGATACATCCTATATTTGAACTTGATCTCCTGCCTCTCAAGTAAGAAAAAAGGAAGAATGTATCAACATTATAAAAACTGGGATTTGCACACAGCATTAACTGCCTATTCCTAGATGAGTCTGTGGAAATCATGTTTTATTCCAGAAATCCAATGTTATAAAAATGGACTTAGTCAGAAAATTCTCAATGTATGAATGACACACTTTCTAAAGAAGAAAAAATGAGAATGTATGCTTGCTTGCTTCCTGCCTTTCCTTCTTCCTTCCTTCCTTCCTTTCTTTCTTTCTTTCTTTTTTAAAGAGTTTGCTGAACACTATGCCACTGGGAGTGTCCTTCCACTGGGGAACCTAGAAAATGTTCACAAATGAATAGATATTAAAAAAGCAAAGAAACTTCAATGCATCAGAATATAGCAAATATTTGAACAGTGAAGTGAATTAAATGCCAGATGGAGAATTTATGACAGTGTAAAAGATCCCCTGTAGAAACCAGTAATATTTTATCATCCAGAAAAAGCATGGTCTGGCTTTCTATCCACTAATAAAAGCCCAGGTTGACCTTCCAGTTTATTTATATGTGTTTTTTCTAGAACATCTGGTTACTTCTATATGAGCAGGAAGCAAAATCAGACTCATAAAGTTGTTAACACTCATCATTAAGATCTACTGCAGAGTTCAAGTGACGTAAAGTAAATTAATTAATATGCTATATTTTCTGGTGCACCACATTCTGATACATGAGGTAAACTTTTATGCCTGCTGTTATGAGCAGATTTCTGTTGGTAACATGATCTCAGATAGAAGTATGTAGAGTGAAATCAGGTATTAGCTAAGGTAAACTCTTAGTTTCCTCTGCCAGACCCAGGAAAACAGGAAGGAGAATGAATCCTACCTACGTATGACTTGCACAAATGGGGTCTAGCTCTATTTTACCCCACTTTAGACAAAAAGCAACAAATGCTTTCAAAGAATCTAAGTAAATGGAAACAAACAAACAGAACACACAAACAAACAAACAAAAAAAGACAAAATGCCAGTCAAAACAAAACAACAACAACAACAAAACGAACAAAAACAACAGAAAATCTTAATCCCAGCAGGAAATTTTGCCTCTTCTACTTAAGTGTTTGTGAGCATAGATACAAAGTCTAGCACGTGTCTCTCGCAGAATCATATCCAGTGTTGTAAAACGTTTCTTTCATATATACAATTCAGTTGAACAAGTGACCTGCCATCCTTCAGACTGGCAAAGGAATAAAAATGATGTATGTTTTCATTTATTTTCCTTTCCCAGTTTGGCATTGAATTCAGCCCTGGATTCCTTTCCCAAAATAATCCATGCATCTTTGAAGAAAAAAAGGGAAACTCAGGTGTCTACTGTCTTTCAAGCATAATTTTAGAGTACTCTGCTTGGCCTTTGGCTGCTGCTTCAAAAGCCAGCAGACCAGCAGATCCTGTGTTGTTTGCTGACCTCCTGAGGATGTCTTGGACGACCTTGTATGTCTAGAATATATCAGATGTTTGCCACTCCTGAGATCTCTCTGAATGTGTCTAATAAGAGAAGTTACTCAAACCATTTAGGCTTCTTCTTTCCTCAGTTACCCAACATGGAACTGAGGATAATTTCCTGAGATTTTCTCTGTACAAAATCAAAAATATATTGTTTTCGATTATTATTGCTCAACAGAAAAAAAACAAATTTATTGTATTCTATTTTACATACAACTTCTAAGAATTGATTATAGATCTTTTTCTCTCTGTTTTGCTTGTTTGCTTTCCTACTGTTTGCTGATGGATGAAGTTCTATTTAGGGTCTGATTTTATGAGAATTTGTACTTTTTAATACAAAGGCTAAGTATGGTCTACTGGCTTCTGTGTGACTGCAGAGCTCTGATGGCACACAGTAAATAGTAGTTTCTTATCATTTCTGATCTATCACGAGGTGGAAAATTGCAGGTTTTTAGTTATTTGGTAATGCATTAGCTGTTTCCACAGTTCCAGCTGGAATGGGTAAAATGAGTGCATAAAAGCTGTCACATAGTCATTTTGGATAACAAAGCGAAACAGAAATATTTTTGTGTGAAAATGAGGCAGCCATACTGGAGAATATGAGCAAAATGGAGGGAACTGAACACAAGACTCTCATCCTTAATCACTCGCTAGAGTTAGCAAAGTGGCAATTATTTGCAACAGGAAGCAAAACTGCATAATCAACAAAGTTGGACACATTTCAGTGAAAATCAAAGCAAAAGCCAATTTCTGAAAACACTGTGCAAGTCCATAAAGTCTGTATATATATTACGTAGTTTAGAAAAATACATGTGTTTGGATTTGTCATGGGTTCAAAATAAAGTACAGTTGGTGGTTTTTGTATATTTTACAAGTACTTTATTGTCTAATGAAAATTGGAGCATAATGTTACTTTATTCTAAGCCTGTCCCAGCTCAGTATGTGTGTGTAATGCTTCAGGACAATCTAGTACATTCACTGGTGTCTGCCCACTGCTGTAGCCAAAGGTCTCACTACATATTGAAGGGATCATGATACATAGGAGACCTTGCTGCACAGACCTTCTGCCAAGGAAATTTATTTGGGGAAAACTATGCAAAATTTTTGAAACTCTCAGAGTAAAATCTAGCTGGCAGTTTTTGTAACTCATTAGGAGAACATTTAAAAGGCTGTATCAGTAAGAACTGAATAAAAGACCAGTCTTTCTTGATCTTGTGTTGAGTTTCTTTCTCTCTCTCTCTTTCTTTTTTTTAAATAACAATGCTCATCTCTGGTGAATTATTTCAAGATTAATATAGAGAGGTTATTCAGCCACAGTTTAACATTATTGACTGTGTAATTAGATGAGGCATTGCTGGTTGACCACTATGTATTGCTATTTGCATTGCTGTTTGCAGTTTATAAAGATGCTGAATGGGAAACTCAATAATCAGCAGCAAATGTAATTTTCTATATGTTAGAAGAATGGGGGAAGTGACACAAAAAAATGAAGCAAAGAAAGAAAGAAAGAGAAAGAAAGGAAGAAAGGAATACAGAAAGGAAGGAAGGAAGGAAGAAAGGAAGGAAGAAAAACAGAAAGGAAGAAAGAAAGAAGAAGGAAAAAAAAAAGGAAGAAAGAAAAAGAGAACAATTAGGCCAGGCTTTAATGGATTTCTTTGGCAGCCTCCCTCACTTTGCCTTTCCAAATGTGCAGAGCTGACACATACCTCCACAGCCACGTGGCCCTCTCCCAAGTCCCTGAAGTCCCAGTATTGCCAGATGCTGCTGCTGAGTCAGTGACAGGCTCTCACTTCTATGTGAAAGCCAAGGGGCCAACTTACAGTTCCAAACCTTCCTTTTCCAGGTCACAGCTTCTTTCAGGAATTGAAATCTTCCTCTGGGTTTCAGCAGTTGATGTTCCTGACAAGATCACTTCTACTGGGAATAAAAGACCACACTTTCTTAGCAGTCATTTTTACAAGAATATACTTTCAAAATACTCCTGTATTCTCCTTATCTTTTTCTGCAGATATCTATTTCATCTCCTTTTGCTAGAAACTCCAGTCCCCATAATTATGAAATGACTATGCTTACTCATATCACAGTATCACTTCCTTTTGAGAGTATAATAGAAGTTGTAGCTACACTGCTTTCAGTTTTTTAGCTCTTCATCAGTGTGCTCTCTTACATTTTTTCCCCCTTAATTCTAAGAATTTTCAATAGCTAATCATACCCCATGAAAAAGAAGTGACCAATATTTTACAGAGACTGGTACCAGCAAATCACTTGAATTCTTAAACGAGCAGCCAGATGTGCGTAAGTATCCATAAGGAAGAAAAACATAGTGAAGTTTCAACAAGGATTTCTTGAGAGCAAAGCTGATGTATTATTTTCATTTAAAAATTCCACTAATAATGCATTTTTATACCATTTATATTATGATGTTTGACATTTTTTTTTTTAGTTTCTTTCCAATGCAGTCCTCTGATCCTAAACTTCTGTAGAATTTAGGATAAGGCACATAGAGCCAGAGGTCATAGCTTTCCAGATGTGCATTTGCTTTCCTGGTGATTCTTCGTCACAGTATTCTCTCACACATCCTGTATATAGGCACACTGATATATTATAATTTCCTGTGAAACTACCAGATTTTTTTATTAGTCTACAATTTATGATGTTCAAATAAATGCATGTGCCCAAAATAAATAATGAGCTTTGGTTCAGACGGTAATTTTCCCAATCCACCTATAAATTGCTATACCAATAATCAATGTTATAATTATGTTTCTGGTATGAGCTGAACAATGTGTGGGGAAGAGAATTTGTATTTGGATTGGTTCCATCATATATTTGTATACCAAAGCTATAGAAGGTGGAATTTATTATTAACTTAGAGATTTGAAAATAAATATATTTAGAAATGTAGACAGGCAAATCATATAGAAATTGAATATTTGAATATAAACAATCACAGATCTCTTTGGGAGATCTATGACATTGATTGTTTCTGCCCTCTCTAGATGTTATTGGGTTAGCACTAAGTTTGAAAACTTGAGCACCAGAAATAATGTACCTACAGTGAAAGAAAGTTCATCTTAAGCTAGCTGTTCACCCAGCTTTTCAAATGAATGTAATGCTTTTCCTTTTTTCTCTTCAAGTGGTTACAAATGCTGGAAAGCTTTGGAAAATTCCTTATGGTTTACACTCCTTGGTATTTCAGTCAAGATTCAGGAACACTTCTCAGATGGCATTCCAAACTCCATCTCAGTTATTTAAAGATGATTTATTTCCTGGCAAATTCTATGTATTTCTCATCTTCTGATAGAACCTGCATCAGATGGCTCACTGTTCCTATCATCCTGTGTGCTGTTCTGGTGGAAATGATAATTAACAAAGCTGAGGAAAAAAAATAGTTACTTAAACCACTAAATGTTACATACCATGGGTTTAAATTTCAGTTGATGATACCAGTCATGTTTTGACTTTACTGTGGCTTCTTTGTTACTTGTAATATTCAGAAAGGCAGTTTCCCAAATAATAATAAAAGAGGGCTAATATTCAGTGAATTCACTAGCTTCTTATTAATCCAAACCAAACAGCTAGCTCTGGAAAGAAAAACTAAACTAAGAAGGAGGTGGAACTCTCAGTTGTAATGGGTCAAATTAGACATGCTCTTTGCCAGCTTTCATATTGTGAGGAATTTATTTCACCTGGCTTAAGCCATGAAGAATTTAGCTCTTGAAAAAAAGTAGTCATCTAAGCTGTGTCAATAGTCATTGCACAGGTACTTCCAGAAAGCAATATATTCCTTCTTCAGTCATGTATGTGTGACAGGTGGGATGAATCACCTGATGGGGATGTCTGCATCTCTTCTTCAGCTATTGGGGAAGTCCTCCTTAGTTTAGCACAGGTGCCCAAGCTGAAGGCAGACAAGGTGAATCCTATTCTACATCACTCTTAACTATGTGATGTTCCTTTTTTTCCCAACCTGCCTCCTAAATAATAAAAATTAAAAAAAAATAAAAGAAAAAGAATATTATATAAAAAAAGAAAATAATAAAAAGTGATAGAACAGCCTCAATTTTGCAGTCTTTTAGAAGGATATCTGAATTATAGAATCATAGAATTGCTCAGGTTGGAAAAGACCTTAGAGATCATCAAGTCCAGCCACAACCTAACCATACTACCCTAACAGCCTACTACTAAATCATGTCCCTGAGCACCACAATGTGCGACCACTGGTGACAGGGAAAAGACATGTCTGAGAAGCAGAGACCATAACTGTGTATCAGGTGTATACAGAGATGTACAGTCTTCCTATGGTCATATCCAGCCTTTTCTCATAGGGTCTTGGCCAGAAATGTACGGATGCAAAAGAGGGACAATAAACTGTTTGGACTGATAATATTTTTTTTTGTTCTCTTCAGCTTGATTTTGCAGATATTCACAGAAAAGGGCAGACATATTAAGAATGAAATAGAGTGAAGTTTTGAATGCCTGAGGAGTTGTTCTTTTAACAATTAGATTCCTTATCATATGCTTTTTTAATGCATATGTATTACAAAAAAAAAAAAAAATGCAAAGCAAACGAACAATAATAAAAGAACCCTTGGTCCCTATACTCTTTCATTTGGAGAATATGGATATTCAATACATGACAGAAACAAGATAGCTGAGGATAAATTTTTGATTTTTTTTTCTTGTGCTTTTAGTATATTGAATTTTTTTTTTTCTCAAAGCTAAAATACTCAGCAAGTACTAGTGGGAAAAAGAGAGAACTACAGTAATCACTATATTGCTTTTTGTAAGTTACAAACTTCAATTGCTTTGTTTTGGAAGGAAAAAGGAACATCTTTTCAGTGACATTTATGTGAACATCTTAAGGGAAAAAATTTCCTTCAAATTATGACAAAATTATGACACTGGAAAAGATCATTAAATAAATATATAAATAAATAAAATCAAACTCTCTTCTATACTTTTTTTTTCTTTTTTTTTTTTTGTCTGTAAAAATTGTCAGATCCTAACCAGGAGTAGTCCTGGGAGGAATACTATATTCCTATGTCTAGTTCATATTTTTCTTCAGGATCAACATCTATCTGTATTTCTCTTGATGTAAATTTTGCATAGAAGAGGATGAAAGAATTACTTTATTTCAGCAACAACTTGGCCTTGTTCTAAACAGGCAAAAAGAGAAAATAACATTGTAAAAATAAGTGAATAAAGCAAGAGAGTGTGCAGGTTTCTCCTTCCCCTAGTCAACTGAAAAGCAAGATGATATGAAAAGCAGCAACTCTTTTAATATCTCCCAAAGGAAAAGAAACTTCAAATATGAAAGGTGTCTTGTGAAAAAAAAAAAAAATGACTAGTATTTATTATGAAAGAAATAAAAGCATAGCATCAGCTTTTTCAGATTTTCCAACCTTGAATATCTATAATGAGGCAATTAAACTTCCATGTAAATCTGTCAGTAGGACTCAGAGGCATTACCGGCATTCATGCAAGTGCATAAACACTCTTGGAGTATCTTAGCCAAGCCTTCTGTGGAAGGAAGATCTGTGCATGTGAGCCAAGAGAAAGTCATGTCCTGATGTCGTGAGTCCTACCACCAGGACTGGAGGAGGTCAGGACTGTAGGAAAAGCCACAGTCACGTGCGTGCCTTCCATGGTGAAAAGAACAAGACTTTGGTAACATCCCTTGGTCACTACTTGCCACCAGTGGCACTAAGCAAACTTACCCAAGATATGGACACTTGATCTCTTCCTCAGGTAATTTCTTCCTCTCTCTTTGAACTACTCTCAGAAACTCGGAATTGGTGGTGGTGACTGCAGGCTTATACTTCTGCCTAAATATTTGGTTATTTAGGCACCAAAACATGTTGATATGTGGTTTACAGGAAATAATAGAGATGAAACTGGGTTATGATTAATCGTTTTATACAAAAGTTGGTGAAATTAATTTTCCGAATGAAAGTTTTTGGATACACTCTAAGTCTGTGTATGCATGCATACAAAATAAAAATTTTCCACAAGGAGGGGAAAGATATATTTTTACTTTTTCCAGTATTTCCACCTGAAAAAAATGGACTTTTTAAAGTGTTTATTTTGCCATTTACAAACAGTGTAATGTTGGGGGAAGAGTCAAATAAAATAGTTGTATCTAAACATCTGTATGAAAGCACACAGACCTGAGCTTATTTCAAACAAGTAAATATTTTTCAAAGAGTCCTCCTAGTGCTCCAATTACAATTCATAGTATTGCTCTGAGGCAGGCATGTTACTTATCAGAATTCAGTTTTGACTTTATAGAAAACAGACCCTGACATGAGAAACAAAATCCAGTAAGAATAATGAGATCAGAACTTTTGACCAATTAAGAAGGTGATAGAAAGTATTGTCACTCATGAACAAATGTCTTAAGGTGGACAGTGACAAGTTACTTCTCTAGTAAAGCAGGAGAACAGCACCTCAATAAGTACCTGTGAGGCTCAGTGCCCCAGTGCCATCTGGGCATCCTGACAGTCCCATTCTGCCCAACTTTTGGGTTCATAAGCCTCAACTTGGCTGGTGGTATCAGTAATTGGAATACTGTCCTATTTCCCTATGGCTGAAGTAGAGCAGGCTGCAGAATATTAACACTGATGTAAATGAATACTTCTTCCTTACCTGCTCGATTCACTGCCAGGCAGTGAAGGATAGCTAAGCAGAACAGAGTTTTTCAAACACTGCACAGCAATGACTTTGTTAATCATATACTTGTGCTGGTAGAAGTATTCCTTTAAGACTCGCATTCAGTTTGCCTATTCTGAATAGTACATTTCAGGTTCTTGACTACAACATTCACTCTGCAATAGCACAGCAAGTCCAGACCAAGCATGAAGCAAGGTTGTATATTTAAACAGTGAGAAACTGAGCTTTTGTTTACTGCCCAGCACAAGTCAACTTCCTTGACTAAGCTGCAAGGATGCAGTGGGACAAAGGCAATATCTGGGTTCTGTGACCATCTAAACAGCATACCACATGTCCTTGCTTTAGATTATTGTACAGTGGATATGTACTCACACTTTAAATAGCTATCTCTGATTTGGATGTGACAGTTCAGCTGAAGTGGCATGGAGCCGAAGACAGATTGGCTTAAATAAATTTCATTAATTACTACAGAATAGTGAATCTCTGTCTGCAGTTACATATGAAGAAATCTGATAAGAAACATTTCCTAGCTATAGCAGTTCAACAGGTGAATACAATTGTTAAATGCAAATCAAAATGTGTCACGGTTTGAGCAGTGAGGGGAATTTGGACAAACATATTTTAACTAGCAGTAGGATATATTATTCATACATTTTCATTTGAGGATGTGTTTGACCTCTTTTCCTGTGCCTTTTATGATGAAGGCTTAAAAGTAAGTTCCCTTTTTAAAGAAAATACAAAAAGAAAATGCCCAGTTCTTTTCTGGCCATGGAAAATGCAAATCCTGTAGTTTGAGCTTTCCAAGGGAAACGATTGTAAAGAAAAGGGATGTTCTAGATATTCTTCATATTCTTCATGTTTCTATACAGAACAAAGTATCACCCTGGGTTCTGTTTCTACAGTAGAAAAGATGAATTTGCTCCAGGAATCATTTCACAAAATTCTTTACCCAGTTTATGCCTCAGGTCAAACTAGATAATCATTATAGTCTCAAAGTGAGTTTATAATCTCAATTATGATATTATGGCCTCATTAAGGTCTCAAAATTATGCAAGATTTTAAGAGTCAGCAGAAAGCTTAGGAAGACTGAAAAAGAAATTCTCAAAGCAAGAAATTGTACTGTTAAGATAGATGTCAATCCCCTCTCTTTGCATGAGGAAAGACATTGAGGTGCTGCAAAGTACTCTTGAAAGGCTGTACAAGGTATCTTTAATCATTAGGAGAACTGAAAAATCTTTCAGTGATGGAAAGGGATGAGCAATTGTCCTTTGAAGGACTTGCATCTGTAAGAGTGACTAATGAAATGACATTTTTTCTAGGAAAATAGCAAGTGATATTCTGTGTTTTCATGTGAATATCAATGAGATCAGAAAAGATGTCTGCTCTTCTTTACTGACAAGCCAAGATAACAATAAAACACACTTGATAAAGCAAAAAGTATTTATCCCATGCTTTCCCTGAAACACTAAGTCTTCTCTCCCAAAAGCAAGTCACAAAAATTCTCCTGAGAAATTGCTTTTAAACAATCCATTGTCCCAAACTTCTCAAACCTTTGACAAGGAGAAAAATTTAATGAGCTGAAAAAGATGAACACTAATCCTCAGTCTATCATTATTTATTTTCATTGCCAAGGTGTTAGAGCTATTCAAGAATCACAGTCATTGTACTAAATAATACATTAAAAAAATAACTGTTATTTTCAGAAAGATTGCTAGTAATTTTAAGCATCCTTGACTGATCTGATCTTCAAAAGGAAGGTGCTCAGCATTGTCAAAATGAATCTTTTGATGGTAGCACAAGCTAGCATAATAGAATTACGAGGTTATTTCAAAATTGCTGGAGGTTTCGGAAAATATTATGTATGGCCTATTCCCACAAACTCCTGAAGCATGCCACTTTTTCACAACCTTCCTTACCATGCTGCTGTCTGGAGCAAGGGTCTTGTCTCCGTTCCTGTTTTCAAGGCCCCCAGTAAACAATCAATAGCATGCAAACAAATAAACAAATAAAACAGACTATCTCTCTATCAAGAAAAGAGATTGAGACTCAAGATAGCTTAGTAAGTGTTATACTAAGTTCCGGATCGTTTCCTTGTCAAAAGTGTCATTCAATAAAATATCAAAAAATATTGCAGCTTCTGCAGTTTGGCTGGTATTGCTTTTGGCCTGCTAAAGTCTGAGGCGTTTTTATTCACCACCCTGTCAGTCAGTCCTTGATTGCTGAGAGATTTCTAACTTTGCCCTTGAAATGAGTCGTGATGGATAGAAGATGACTGTAGAAATTTGGAGGGGAAATACAGGCATGGAACCCTCCTCTTCACCAGCGAACTAAATCAATGAATCATGGGTTAGTACAGAAATACATCTGTGCTTGCCTATCTATCCTCTAAAAGCTTCCTTGGGCACAAATTCTGTATCATTATCTGGTAAGGATGCTATTCCTCTGTTAAGTAATATAGCATGGTTTGAACTGAGTGTGTGAGGATTATTTATCTATTTAAAAGAATTCTGTCTTTGTCAACTCAATAACCTCCAGAAAATTTAATTTCTATAAGGTAATCCTCAGGAGAAAAATCATCATAACAGAGGCCATTTGTATATTTTTCTGTTTAATTATACCAGGAAATGCCACAACTCTGAAACTCAGATGTTCGAGTTGCATCACGATGCCTGCAAAATAAACAGAATTTGTTATGATGCTGATGGGTTTAAACCATCGTTCGAACACATGAACCACTGCTGTCAGTTCCACAATTTGTGGGGAGCCGGTGGTGACATGAACATCATTATCCCACATTCCAGCACTATTCCTCCATACTGTCCCTGCATGGCCAGTCCTGCCGGATCCATCTGTAAAAACAGTAAAAGCACCTGCAAGGGAGGTTAATGACGGTTTAGAAACTGGCAACAAGTAGTCAATAACAAAAACATTAATAGGCTGATGTAGCTTTCTGCGGTGTGCTGCTTGTTGAGCCATCTTTGTCTTTGTTCCTATTGTCAGAGTCTGTGGCTGAATATTCTGTTGTGAGATCTTCCAGCCCAAGTATAAGCAAGGAGGTTCTTTTGAATCTTATCTTTAGCAATTTTTTGCCCTGCTGCGGTCGCTGCCTGTATCATTCCCTGTGGCAGCACAGTCCCGTGATAACGACGATGCGGTTCGGCAGCATTAATGGAAGGGACAGAGAATGCAAAGCGAGGGACATCCTGAGGGCACAATGGGATGTTAAAGAAACAGTCTTTCCAATCTATCACTATTAGTGCCCACGATTGAAGGAGCATAGTTGGAGAAAACAAAAGGTCGAACAGAGGCGATTCTGCTTTCAGGTTTCCAGCCTCTGACACAATCCCGAGAGCACACATTGCCAAATGCTTAACTTGCTGTAGCCCTTCTGCAGCAATTCGCACCTTTTGAGCTGGGGTGGAGAAATCTCCCTCACCCATCAAAGCACTCACATCTATAGTCCGAAGCAGGTTTCTCCGCGGTAGCATCAGGTTTTCAGTTGCCTGACTCTGTGCCAGTCCCCTCCACTTAGATTCCCACACAGTATACTGCATATCAGTCATAATAAGGCGACACATCATTTTGAAATCATGCGGTGTGAGAACAGAGCTATCGCATATGGATTGAATCAAATTGATAGTATACGGGGCACCTATGCCGTGGTCAGTGACAGTACGCAGTAAATCTCGCAGGACATTATATGACAAAGCCTCCCACCATGGCTCTTGGTCCGGGGCCACAATGACAGGAAAAGCCCCCAACATGTCCGCGTCTCCGGCTTTCCTAGCCTCCCTTCGAATAAGCGCCCACATATCGTGTGGACTGGGGGGAGACAGATCCCGCTCTTCTTCAGGGTCTGTTGACCCAGGATCAAAAGGATTGTCAGGGCCCTCAAAAGGATTGTCGGGACCCTCAGGAGGGGAGGCGGCAAGGACTCCCTGTGGTGGTGACAATGGAGGAGCTGATGGCACAGCGGGTGAGCCAGATGAGGGGCCTGTGGCTCCTTCATCCTCGAATGGACCGGGGGTAGCAAACAATGAACCCGCATGGCTTTTTAAAGCTTCAAATATTTTTCTCCAGGTTTCAAGTAACCCAGACGCCACCTTATCACCTTTAGTGGATGCGTCCCACAGTTTCACCCCGATCCCATCCCAAGTTTTCAGATCATAAATTGTCTGATTTGTAAATGAGGGATTGTTTTTAGCGGCCCATATGAGGATCTGTTGCAGGTCAGCAGAGGACACTGCCTTCCCCCATTGTTGAAGGATAAATTGAAAAGTAGCAAAAACATTTTCCTATTCCAAGGTCATTTTGTTCCCCATAGTGCGCAAGCGCTTACCTTCGTCCAGCGAGAAGCAGTTGGAGTGGCTGGGGACGATGAGGCTTCTTTCAGTCCCCTCTCGATACGGCTTCTTTTTTAAGCCTTTCACGCTTCCTTCAGCATATTTTCCACAAGGCTTCTCCGAGCCTGCCACGCTCCTCTCGGCATGCATTCCACAAGGCTGCTCCGAGCCTGCCACGCTCCTCTCGGCATGCATTCCACAAGGCTTCCCCGAGCCTGCCACACTCCCTTTGACGTGCATTCCACAAGGCTTCCCCGAGCCTGCCACGCTCTCTTCGGCTTGCATTCCACAAGACTTCCCCAAGCCTGCCACGCTCCCTTTGGCGTGCATTCCACAAGGCTTCCCCGAGCCTACCATGCTCCCTTCAGCATGCATTTCACAAGGCTTCCCCGAGCCTGCCACGCTTCTTTCAGCGTATTCTCTGCAAGGCTTCTCCGAGCCCCTTCTTCTGTTGCCCACAGTAATGACGACTACAACAGCAACGAGAAATATCAGTCCTGCTGCAGAGGAGCCAGTTATAAGTGGCAGCTTCTCCTGGACGCTGGTCTGGTACTCAGCTTCAGCTATGGTCATCTTTCGAGTGCCTGTCCTTTTGAGTCCCTCTTCATTCGAGTCCCTGTTCTTTGGAGTTCCTGTTCGTTCAGGTCCCTGTTTGGGCGCCAATTGTCGGCGCTTGGTCCCATTACAGAATTCCCTCAGTCAGTGTGGCATCAGAATAGCAAGTCTCAGAATAGCAAGTTCTCTGAATAGAAAGTTCTCCTTATTGTGTTTGACACACACCTTATATATGCTTCACTCCTAAGCAGTAAATCCACTCGTGGTTAATTGTCCTTAGGTTTTTCACAACAACATAGATAACAAACAAAGGGTTGCTTAACTATCCCAGAAGTGACCACATTAGCTGTGCATACTGAAGAGTATTCTGTTTACACCTTAGCCCTGTCTCCAGACTCCGGAGGCCTCATAGAGATAAGATCTACCAGAGTCTGTTGGGCTCTTTGTTGTTAAGTCTCCCCCCACAGAATTCTCCGTCCAAGACTTGACAAGCACTTGGAAATTTTTGGTTTTAGGCTTCTGTGGAGATCTTATTTTTACCCCATTGAGCTAAGTGAAAAGGAATAGGATTTCATTTTAGATACTTCTAAGAATGAACCTCTTAAGGTTCCAAAAATGCTGAGTATTTTTTTCTAAATCTAAATGATTTTAAACATCATCCTCTTCACAGACAGCCTGCTACCTGTCCTCATACCTTTACAATATGCTCACTTCACATGACTTCTGAGAGAAAGTCATATTCAAAATCTCCTTCATGAACTTTTAAAGTACTGAATTTTAAGCTCACTTATCTGTATTATAAGTGCTTGTGTGGTACTACTGTAACAGGAGGAATGACATAGCAACAGTGTATGAGAAATACGAGTTGAGCACATTGTTTCAAAATTTATTTTGTTGATGTCAGAGCATGTACACATAATATACAGAGAGATGCAAAGATATATGTTGTACTTCCATCAAATGAATCAGAGGGTTTAATGACACAGAAAATACAGAAAGACATACTCTGTACCATGGCTCATGTAATCAGGTCATCCAGGCCCTCAAAACTGAAGATTAGGCTTTTAAAACTATCATAAATGAGTCAGAAACCTTCAACTGGATGCACTAACTTCTTTAATAACATTTGAATCAAAAGTAAGTCTCATTTAATAGTGAAATAGGGGAAAGACTGTGACTGGTGTAATGTAGAATAATCGTGAAATATAGGAAAGATAATGACTAGGGTAGTCATTAACTGAGTGGAATGAATAGCTTTGAGAGAGAAGGCTATGACAATAAGACATTGTGTCTTACCTTCCTGCAGGGCTTTCCATCATATGATCTCAAAATATCTTATAAAATAATAGCAGTGATTCGTACCATTTCTGGGAGGGATGCTGCTGTTATAGCAGTACCTGATTATCTCATTCAGCATTTAAAGCTCTCACGACCTGAGAAATGGAGAATCTATTCACTGAATATAACTCAAACTCCCTCTGGCTACAACACCTGCTTTGTTTTTGTTAAGTTACATGTACCTTTTTTTTTTTTTTTTTTTTTTCCCTGAGCTTTTCTTGACATACATGGAAGACATAAACTTCATTTTACAGAAATGTTCACTGTGTGATCCTTAGAGGAAGAGCTGAAACAGCAAAAATTAGCAATCATAAAACTGAAAGCAAGTAGACTCACTGAGGAAAAATAAAGAGTTTTCAACTTCAGTATGCAATCCTGAGCACTCAAACAAGATGAATTTATTTATTTTTTTAACCTCTTTTGTAAAATTCTGTTTTCTGGAACAAGTTCTAAGACTGCACTGTGGAACCATGCGGATACCTAGCAAAAAAGGCTTGATTTACAGCTGTTAATCGGAGAGTCATCAAATGGCTTACTTTGGAGGTGACCTTAAAGAACATCTTGTTCCAATGGCCCTGCCATGGTCAAGGTTGCCAACCACTAGATCAGGCTGCCAGCATCTCATCCAAACTGGCCTCGAATGCCTCCAGGGATGGAGTATCCACAGTTTCTCTGGGCAAGCTGCTCCGTCCTCTGAGAAAAAAGAAGTTCTGCCTAACAATTAATTTAAATCTTCTCTCTTCTAGTTTAAAGCCATTCCACCCTGTATTATCAAAGCAATCTCAAACTCAAGATCTCATGTGAAAATAAAATAATGACCAGAGTAAGCTGATCATTGCAATATTGCCTTGAGATTGTGTTCTACAGAACTTATGCTTCCAAATTGCTATGGAGATCATCGAACCTAAAAGCATTATTCGGGTCTAGAAGCACCTGAAACTAGCTGGCATTCCTTTACTGGACTACAAAGCTCCCCTGCATCTGAAATGCATGCTGCCGTGTACATTCAGAAGCAGCTTCCTTCTAGAAGCTCACTATTCAAAAAATACAGCCACTTTGGAACAAAATTACAGCATTAGGTCATAGGATCCACTGTCTAGGACTAATCTGGTTTTAGCTGCCCTCTTATCCTCCCCTCCAAACCAAACCAAACCAAACCAAACCAAACCAAACCAAACCAAACCAAACCAAACCAAACCAAACCAAACTAAACCATACCAGATCACCTGGTATGCACAGTAGTTAATTACATACATCATTTGTTTTGGTGTCTTTGTCTTGTTTTGCTTTTTTTTTTTCCTAATTGCAGACAGTGAAGATTGATTTCACCTAAGCCAACAACAAGACTAAGCATCTCCTCTTATTTAATGAGTTTACTTTCTTTGTATTTCTGCAAATGTATATGTAGAAACTTACACACGCAAATATAAAGCTTTGAGGATGTAAATACGGCAGACAGCGTTACGTCTGCTGATAATGTGTACAATTTACCAATACCAAATCAATTCCCATGCAGTGCTCTTGGCAGATGAGATCTAATTTTTATCCTAAATCAATAGTGAATTAATTAACAAGATGGTAAACAAAGGTTACATCTAATGGATCACCAGGGCTATGTCTGTAGGGGAGCGACAGGGCTGATTAACCCACTGGTATTGCAGTTCTCCATGACTAAGTTCTTTACAGGATACAGGTTATCCTGTTTTCAGTATCTGTGCTCTGAATGCAATGAAATTTCTACAAGTGAAGATAATTCCTGTGACTTTTCCAGGCAAAGAAAACAAAGACTCTGTATATTTAACTGTAAATGCAAGCTATTTGAGTTTACAGTCATCTCAGTAAAGGCACACATCTGAACAGACAAGACAAAGCTTCTTTTTGCCGTAATAGGCAAGCAACAGGAATTTCTAAGAGACAGATAATTTTTCTAAAGCTTATGTGTTAAAGAGGCGGAACGGTTAATGCCACAAAAATGCTGTATTTTCCCTGTTAATTATAAAAAGAGCCTGGAGCAACCAACTCAAATATAATCATCATGCATCTCACCCTTTGTGTCAGATTTTTTGGTGAAGAGTTAAAGAGAGATGCACAGTTCTCCCTCCTACTAGCTTTTCCATGGGGACTGGTGTGAGCAGAATTGGTGCCAGCTAATGAAGCTGGTGGGGCCCTGGAATCAGTTGGTGGGAGGCTAAACTCTCTGAATCTTGAGACGATCCTACAGTCTTTGTGCCCAGAGTGCCAGCTGCTGGGGGGGATCAGTGTGAGTGGAACATAGTGCCAGCTCCTGGAGCCAAGGTGGGGTGTAGGTCCAGGCTGTGGTGTCCTGGCAGCAGCTCCTGGAGCTAGTGGGGCCTCCTCCCCCCATCACTGGCACCTGAGTAGTCCACAAACGTGGGTGTTCTGGTGAACCCAGAGAGTGCTGTGGAGCTGATCAATTTTATAATGAAATAGCTTCACACTGAGAAAGATCTGAGCTGTTGGGAAAGACAGAACAAAAAGCAACTTTGTCCTGATCATGTTTGTCAAGCAGATGCCTTCTTCCTGCTCACAGTGTGGTTTAAGGCAATAGGCAGTAGGAAGCCTCACTGATTTGGTGTCATAACAGTGCTGGAATCCAGTGTGAATGTTTAAAATTAAAAAATGCTTGTGTTTTAAACACATATATAGCTTCAGAACCCTTTAATATTATAATTGTGCATTACAATGTAGTCCACATAGAATCATAGAATAGTTTGGGTTAGAAGGGACACTTAGAGATCATCTACTTCAACCTCCCTGCCATAAGCAAAGGCTGGAAAACTAGCCTGAAATAATCCCGGTTGTTCTTTTTTTTTTCTGTTTACTTCCCAGAAATACACTCCTTCAGATGTTCCACACAATTCCCAATCAACTTTTCCATGAAGAATGCCTTTTTCTTAATTGGTTACGTGACTGAGCAGGGTAGCTGAAACTCACTGATTCTAGTTCCCCTTGTAGGGGTAATATTTGTACAAATTTTCTGAGATCCAAAACAGAAATAAGATGCTGAACAAATCAGTATCTAGAATTTAAGGAAAACTCCTCTAATTAGTCATGAAAAAAATCTTTTGGGATAGGACGGGAAAGGAAGACTCTCAGGTTTTATTCTGCATACTGAAACCATACAGCAGAATAAAGCTCCACATCCTTTCTGTCTCTTCCAATATGTATTTTTAATGGGGTGTTTCAGATTATTATTTTTTTCCCAACAGTTTGTTATGTGTCCCTGGGCAGTTAAACTGGTCTATATCTCAGTTTCATCTTTGTATGTACATTGCAGAAGAAAATCTTGCTTTCCCCACTTGATTCGCCAGAACTCTGTTCTCTTTGTCATTTCATCCTCTCCCCTCTGGAGAGAGTGAGAGAAAGATATAAGGAATATTGACTAAAACCATAAAGATATATAAAGACAACATGATACCAACAACACAGTTTAAAATCCTTAAGATGCCAGCTCATTTCTTAAAATTCTGAAATGCTTGATTCTGCATACATGATGAAGTGAACAAATGAATGAGGGGGAGACACCCTTGGAAGGACCAAGATGCTGAAGGAGAGAACCCTGAGATCATCCTGCACTGCAAAGGACTCAATCCTTTGTCACCTCCTGCTTCCAGCAGAGATCTGTCTTTCATTTTCCCTGCTTGAGACAGCAAAGTGTAGTATATAGATTATCACAGTATGGAAGTTTCTGTTTATGACCTTTCCTTGAAGATCTTTAAAAATTGTGAAATTAAGGAAATTCAGTATACGTTTCAATCTGCTCTGAGAAAATTTTCTTGATTTTAGACCAAGACAATATGTTCTAGCCAACCTGATGGCTCACATGAAAAGTAAGGCATATGGGTCACAGAGTTGGATTCCTCTCACGGAAATGTAAGTTCTACTTTTTCTTTTTAGAATATATTTCATAACTAATTTCCTTTGCCTTTACTTCACTTTCCCAATCATAACCAAAATAAATATTTGGCATAAGATAAAAGAAGTCCTACACTGGTTTTTTTTTGTTGTTGTTGTTGTTGTTGTTTTTTTTTTGTGTGTGTGTGTGTATGTGTGTGTGTGTGTAATTTCTATTGCTGAATTTCTAAGGTTAGAAGTGAGGATTGCCACACTCAGTACACCATTTTCTCTCTCCCCCCAGCCTGCCCAGTGTTTTCTATCACATGAACAGAACCTTCTTCTGAGTGGAAAACAAATCACAAAGCTATCCCTTTGAAAGATGATCCCTTCTCTGAGGGTGAGAAAAAAAATGACCAGACATAAGTGGAGCAATGGGGAAGAAGGAGGAACGCTGAGACCTGTGGGTTTTTTTGTTTGTTTTTCTTCCCATGGAATATTTTGTAAAAGGTTTATAAAATGATCTGCCATGCTACTTGTTCTCTCCTTTTCACACAGGGCCAAAGAGCAATGATTATTCCCAGCTCAGTGGCAGTGCCCTTGGCAGGAGCCCAGCAAAGGCATTTTGCCAGAGAGAGATGAAAATGAGTCCCATAGGTTCCCTGTTCTGTAATGTCAGTGCAGCTTCCAAATTTAGCAAGCACTGTTCTTCCACTCCTATCTAAACTGCCTGCATTTGTGGCATTTACGCATGTTATTTCCTTCAAGATGGGAAGCTCTCCAGGGCTTGGTGTAATAACTGAGTCTTCAAGCCTCCTACACTCTCTCTGTCATCTACTATATACTTTCTCTGAGGTAAAGATAACAAACAAGTTTTCCAACTTAGTAGCTGTCAACGGTTTATGGGCGTTCGGCCCGGTTCTGTGACAAAGGGGACGGGGGACCCATGGGCCCACACCCCGGGAAAAGGGAAATGGGGAAAAGGGTAAGGAGATGGCCCTGAGAGCAAAGAACAGCGGCAACAATCTGAGGAGAAACAAACTAATTTACTAAATAAGATATCGGAATGCAAAACAACACACTATAATACAATATAATTACAGTTTAAGCTGATAAATCCAATACAGAGAGAGAGAATGTCCCAAAATCAAGGTAGGCCTTACTCTACTACCAACGATAAGATGGCTGGAGAGCGAGGTGCTGCCAAGATGAGAGATGGCAGAAAAAAAGGGATGAGGTCTCGTGATCTGCAAGTTTTTATACTGCGAGCTTTTATCTTTTCCCTCCGGCTGGAAAAATGGTAACAGAGGAGCAAAGTACCATGGGGAATGTAGTAGTCCTTCTCTTCTGAACCAGGTACATTCACTACACGATGTTATGATGTAGAGTACCAATAACCGAAAATCATAAAACCATGACAGTAGCCTATGAGTTGGGAATCACAATGTAGTTCAACATATTTCTGGTGCAAATATATTAACTTTTGACAACTTACAGCATTTTCTGTTACAAAATACCTAGGTCTTTCCAAAAGTAATGCCTCACAAATTTCCATGGAAACTACAACAACTACAAACAGTACAATAACACTGCTTGATAGAGCGAAACACTATTTTTTCACATAGTTGCCACCATTAGCTAAGCATTTTTGCCAGCGATGAACAAGAATTGTGCATGTTATGGTTGTAAAAATCTGCACCAGTGAAGCTGAGCCACTGTTTCACATGGCTATGATGGCGTTGTTTCTGAAACACACCATCTGTCACTTCATTGTGCTCGTGTTTGGTCTCCATAAACCTTCAGCAAGCATCAGTGAGTATAAAGGGGTGCATTTTTGCTCCTTTGTTTCATACATACTCCATGTCAGATACCATTTTGTCAGACTGCCTCTCTGCTGCCAACAGTCACACAGTAACAAAATGTAATGGGATATTGGTGAAAACTTGGGAAAACTTGAAACTTGGGAAAGTTCAGCTTCTACTGCCATACCACTGACATCCAACTCTGACATTGTGGGCCAACATAATAAAATAGGAGGCATTACTTTTGGAGTAGCCCTTGGATATTAGAATCGCCATGGGAAAAGAACTATGTCTGGAGATGAGAGACCAGCAACGCTACACGAACAAATATAAATACATACATATGGGGTTTGCTGCTAGAAGCATTGCTCCTGTGAACAAGTAAATGGTAACATTTACAGGAATAAAATACTCTGGTAATTTGTGTTAAAGAAATGCTGTGAAAGAATAGATGGATGTGGAAAGTTCTATACAAATTTTAATGTCTTGAAAACCTCAAAACTCTCTGGGGAACAATCAAAGTTCTGTCTTCACTTTACACAATTAAATGACAAACTCCTAAAATTTAGCTGTTACCTTAAAATCTCCTTGTAGGGAATATGATTGCAATACAGATATCTCCAAAGGATGCTCCTTCTCATCACTATTAAACTCCTCTTTCAGATAAATCACTATCTGCTGATCTGAGGTGATCAGTACCACTGCAGGCATGTTCTGCCTTGAAGCAGTGGGGTTGTAGTTGTGTGAGGTGGGTCTTGAAACTGAGGAGATCACAAAATGAGGAGAGATCCACTTGGAACTGCCTGTAGACACCAGTCTTTGCAAGAGCGGTTGACGTGGTCAGGGATGGGTCAGGAGCAGCAGCGTAACACTCCCACATGTACATAGGCAGCCCCCAGAAATGGAGCATGGTATGACAGTAAGGGCATGGCATGTCAGTGAAGCATAGCACAGCAGTTTGTGTGGGGAGGAGTGTAGGAAGGACACTAGGTGAACCACTTTCTTCTCATCTGGGAAGAGCAAGCCGCAGAGCTCTATTGAATCAAAAGTGGTGACCACTCAAGAAAGATGAGGAGCTGTTGTAGCAGACCCATAGGAGGACTATGGAGATGCTGAAGCACTTTTCCTATGAAGAAAGTTTGAGGGAGTGGGGCTTATTCAGCCTGGTGAAGAAAAGGCTCTGGGAAGACATCGTTATGGCCTTCTAGTACTTATGGGGAGCATATAGGCAGGAGAGGGGCTGACTTTTTACATGGGCAAATAATAATAGGACAAGGGGGAATAGTTTTGAGCTAAAAGAGGGGAAATTTATGTTAGACGTTGGAAAAAATTCTTTACTCAGAATGTGGTGATGTCCTGTCAGAGGCTGCTCAGAGAAGTTGTAGATGCACCATCCCTGGAGGCATCCAAGTCCAGGCTGGGTAGGGCCCTGGGCACCCTGGTCTGGTGGTTGGCGACTCTGCCCATGGCAGTGCAGTTGGAACTATATGATCTTCAAGGTCCACTCCCAACTAAGCCATTCTATGATTTTATGATTTATTACTCTATACCTGTTAAGTGAGCCTGAGGTGACTAGGTTCAAGACTGATTTCTAACATGAAAGCTTATTTACTCGCGTAAAATCAATTTCACCCTAACAGCTCATTTAAGTTAGTCATATTTGGGAATCCACTGTCTTTTTTTATTATTATTTGAATGCAGGCTGTAGAAAGTTAGGAAACATGACACGGGATCTATGGGAAATCTTTTGTCTTCTGGAGTATCAACCAAAGGCCAGGCAGGATGACTCCACTGTCTTCCCAAATAGCACTAGATGTCTTTGTGTGGTGACTTAATCTCCACTGTGTTTGTGGTCATCATGTTTTCCCGCATTACACAATGTAGCTTGCTACCAGTAAAAAATGAAGGTTTTGCAGCTGTTTTAGTGTATAGTATTTCCAAGCTGCTTTCAAGATGTCAGGAAGTTAAGGACAAACTTTAAAGCATTGCTTTCATACTTAGAAGAAGAGTTCACACCCTGAGGAATTTGATAGAAAGAGAGGGGCAGATAAGCAGACAAGCCTTCAGAGTTTAATGCTTTGCTCAGTTGAATTTATGTATGAAACTTTGGTAGTTGCGTTAGGCAGACTGGGTAGTCCTTAAGGCCAGAAACACATAGAGCTAGTGATGTGGCATCTAAATTAAGCAGACAGGTTTTCCTCTTTCAGCTCTCAAGGGCAAAAGAAGCTCAGGTTAGTGTCAGTTCAAGTATTAACCTCTCAAAGAAGAATAGAGATGACTTCATAGGTTGTATTCCTGGCCCTGATACAGATTAAGTTTCTGATTTAGCTTCTCTGTTCTTGTAATTGCCTGTGATGCAGAACTAGATAAAAATACTTAACTACTTTGCATGTCTGCTTTGTAGCTTAATAACTAGATATTTGTCAAGAGATTTGAGTCATTTATGAATGTAAACTGAAAATGCACTGCCTCCTACCCTGCTGTTTATTAACAGCTATTATTTTCTTATGGCTGTTTAGTTTGTTTGGTTTTTAGGACGCTGAATAATCTCCTAATAATGACATTAAAATTAAAGACAGAGTAGGGACAATCTTATTCAGTGACATTTGCAAAGAAACTAACTCATGCTGCTTGAGAAAAAAAGATTTGTCTTTCTTCAAGATAAAAGCCACGTTCTGCCTGAAGGCCTCATCTTTCCATGATGGCAAGACATTTCACATTTGATTTTAGCCCATAAACAGAGATTTGCTTTTACATACTTCTCTTTTTTTTCACTCCCTCTTCCATCCTGTCTCTCGCTCCCTTTCCTTCCCTCTGTCACACATGTATGATAGGTACAGTTGTGAACGTGCTGGTCTTAGGAAAGAAATCCACATATCAAAAATAAATTGTGAGATGTTCTATTTTAAGGCCTCCACATGACCCTACTTATCTGTCCCACTGAAGGACCCTTTGGGCAGCAAGTATCTTGGAGTTTCTATTTTAGGACGCAGAAATGAGGTAACACATAGTGAGTGAATGATGGGTTTAGCATCAAGTTCATTATCCACGAATGTGTTAAAGAAAAAGTAAGATTCTCCTTCATCTTCATCAGGGATCTAGAACCAGAGGCAACTAAAAGCAAGCAGATGGAAAAATTTTAATACAGATACACATTCACTGTCCAGTTTGGAATTTGTTCTTTTCTAGTCCATGCTGCTGGAAATCATTTATATACAAGCACGGTTATGTGAAGATGAACAGGACTAGCACACACCTCAATCTCCCCTCTACAAAGAGTTGAGATACTATCCTTACTAGTTATAAGTTTATGTCCCAGTGAGGTTAAGGAAGGTTATGCCATATGAATAATTCATATGTCAAGAGGTTCTAAAACCAAGTGAAGACTTTTATAAACTTGAGTGTGCCTTCTCAGTGTCTATTTACAAATGCTGATGTGTTGGATTTTGAGGGGCTGACATCAAGAAGTGTCCAGTAATCACTGTTATGCGGTAAGAACAGTGAGACTGGAGAGAGAGGGCAAATTTTCAGGAAAGACACCGCTAGCTGAAACACTGTGAGTTCAGCCTATACAAGGCTGTCAACTTCTGAAAAAATGTGTAGTGTATAGCTCAGTCTTAGAGAGAATCAGTACAAATCCATTGTCTGTGACAACCTGCCCCGTTCTTTCTTTTATCTTGACCTTCAGCTCACCTGTGACTTGAGTAAACAGATTCTTTCAGCTATGTTTTTGCAGTCTAATAATAATCCAATCTTCAACTAAAATGTTTGTATCTATCGTACTGCTTCTACCTAAGTGGTGGACTGACACAAGAGAGATTCATTTCTAATATCTGAAATGTTGAAGTGCTTGGATAAATCCAAAATACCTCCTATAGCACAAATCAGTAATAAAATGTAACTGCATTCGTTTATTATCTTTCCCAGGAGGATGGGAAAGGCATGATAACCCAAAAGTAGGTCTAGATTAAGAAAAGAAAAAGAACAAAAAGAGAAATAAAGTAATTTGCTTTCTTCAAGGGCAGGCGACAAACTGATATACACTGTTTTTAGAGGCAATAAACTCAAAGTTAACAACAACCAAAACAAACAAACAAAAACCAAAAATTGATTTTCTTTATTTAACAATTTTAGAGGTCTTGGTCCATAATAAAACAGCAGTTTTGAGGCTTCTATATATCTTTTAGCAACAATAAAACATTCCTCTAGTCTCCCATAAGAGTGACACTGGGAATTCCTAAGCTCCCTAGACTAGTGTAAAAGAGATTTTTCCTCTTGTAATGTCTTTGAAGTAATAAAACACAGCTTTATCAATTCTTTGTTTGACAGCAGAAGAAATATTTCCCAGGCTGCCTTTTATGCAGATGTTGTTCATTGTTTGCTGCACAGAATTCATCTGATCTGAGATTGATACTAGCAGGGATGAATAGTAGTCATGAACATTAGCTCTCGTTTTCCTGACATTGTTCATCTGATGAGCAATGGAGGTATATTCTAATCAGTAATCAGATGTTATAGTGTTCAAATTGGGTGGTCAAATTGAGATTTCTTTGACTTCAGTAGATCCTAAATATGTTCAGTAATTATCAAGGAATAACAAATTGGGCATTTGTTTCTAATTCTAAAACTACAGCAAAAAAAAAGCTACAGCAAAAGTTGGATGCTTTTACTGTTATGACCTTGATACGTACAGCTTGATTGCACAGACGACAAGTAAATCAGATTTTGCAGGTAACTGAAGATTGTCTGTTAGCAACAACACAGTTAAAGCTGTGTCTTAGCATCATGCTGCTTTATCAAGGTAAATACCACAGTCTTCAAATTCATGCAATAGTTGGCTAAAATGAAAGTCTTGTGAATTTTCTTACTTATTTTTAACATTTTTTTCAATTTTATTTTTGTGTTTCTATTTTATATTCTTATTTTATTTCATTGCTGATTTTTTAAAATTTTTAGTTATTTGAAATGGAGTAGCTAAATTATTATTTATTTTAACATGGTAACTGTATTTTACATACTTCCAATTGACCTAGACCAGAACGATAGTATTGTCTTACATAGGCTGAATTATAAACTATGGACAAGAAATAAAAAAGCAAATACACATATGCGTTAGGTAAAATATCTTTCCAGAGAGCCTCTTTCCTTGATAAATTCTTAGCAATTTCCTTATCTCTTCAATCACTTTTCTATGTGATTGAAAGCCACATTTTCTCCATGTGGAGTAATGTTTTTAAGGTTTTTCATTAATCTTACAAGGAAGACACCCTTATGAAGCAATTTCTGACATGTCATCATCTCAGTCTTTTAAAAGTGGAACACAACAGCTTTCCTACCTTCTAAGGATCAGCTTTTTTGCAGAGTCAAGGGCAATCAATATCTGTTTCACTATCGAGGAAAAAGTCAAGCAGCAGAAAGTATATGTGATGCCATAAAATCCTTTGAATAGCAAGAACAGCTGAAAATACATTCATATTAAATTTGTTTAGGACCAAATGATGCTTATGAAATATTTATTTTCTTCTTTTTCTGGCAATAGTATTTGGGGAGGAAAACATACATATAAATATCAAATTATATTAGAATTTCTGTGCGGAAAGATAAAGCTTTGTCCAAAAAGTAAAAAATTAAGATGAAAGAAACTTCTCACCTTTTTATGATTATTTGTCTAAGTCAACTCGTAACATCATGTCCTAACATTAGGGGTAAATATCTCATTTTTAAATTGTGAACTCCACAGAAATATCATAAAAGGATAGATTTGACTGTTGCCCTCATGGCTTTGAGAAAGTGACACAAAATGCATTGAAGAACTTGGTTGAATTTATCTTTCATTATTTGCATTTTGAATGATGTATCTAGAGGAAGGAAGGAAAGGAAGGAAGGAAGGAAGGAAGGAAGGAAGGAAGGAAGGAAGGAAGGAAGGAAGGANGGAAGGAAGGAAGGAAGGAAGGAAGGAAGGAAGGAAGGAAGGAAGGAAAGAAGGAAGAAAGGAAGGAAGGAAGGTCTAATATCTGAGAAGTGTAGTGAATGTCTATCTTTGATTGTATGTGAAGCACACAGACATTCTATCAGTGATAATAGAATAAATCATAAATTGACTGAATAACATAGAGTAGAAATAACACTACAGATGCACTGGTCTCGCCCCCTACTCAGAGCAATTATGCATGTTGTATGTAATGTATATATATTTGTATGTATATATGTGTGTATGTATGTATCTATCCGTCCATCCATCCACAAAATCTTCCTCTTTCTTACTGGCTGTACTTTCTGTCTGCATGCATATGCAAACACAGAGTTTCAAATTTAATACTAGAAAGTGAAACATAATCTCACAAACCAAAAATGGCTATAGAAAATTAATAAAGGCTTGATGGCCCTTCCCTTTAACTGTTAAATATCCAAATTAGACAACTAAATTAGATATTGTCAAGGAAATTTAACATGTTTTGAAGACCATCATTAAGTAAATCTTTCTTTATATCCCTCTGAGTGAATGTACAGCTTAATACAAAAGATTTTCACAAATAAATCTCTTAATTATTCATGTGAGAAACTTTTGACAATCCTGGTGGAAATAAGTTTAAGAACAACCGGTATACTACAGAGACATACATTTTAAATAGAATAATGAACTTCTGGAAGAATTAATTTGGAAAAACATGAATTCGCTGCTTTAAATCTTGATATGAAAACTTCTAGGTATTTTCAGAAAAAGATTCTGTAATTCTTGTAAGAGCTGCAGTCATGATGAAAAACTTAGCAGGTGATGCTCCTAGCTCTTTATAACAAAGACAATCAAAACAGACTATTGAAACAGCCCATTCTAGATTTGAATTCTATTAATCAAGGAGTCTTCTTGAACAGTGGAGGTCAGCAGCTGCTCAGAATACAGAGTTCAATTAAAACGTTAGATTAAGACCACTTTCCCCACCATATCATGCTCTGGTGATCTTAGATAATTGTTTAATAACCAGTGATGAAGCTGTTTCCATGACGGTGAACTACTGAGTTCACTATGAACTTTTTAAAAATAGAGTATCAGCTTTACATGTTAGGGAGGCAAGTTTGAACCAGCTTTTATTCTCTACAGCTAGCATTGTCTAAGAATATCAAAAGTGAATTTTTTACTGCCATCTTTTTATGTCAAAGAAAAATTCTTTATTCTGAGAAATGGAAAAAAAAAATCTCATGCAACCCAAAAATGACTAGTATGTACAACAAAATGAAAGGGTCCTTATACTTCTGCTCTTACTCATATTGAATAATAGTTCAGTTAGTTAATATTTCCTAATACTTGTCTATGCTTGATGCTGAATGCAAAAACCATCTTTAATAGGTGTGCACCTCACTGCATAGGAGAAACACCAATGCCACCTTTTAACAGATTTGTATGCAAAACCTTCGTACAGCACAACTGATTTAACCTTGCTGTGTCCCTTTGTCCTTGCAGTAGTATCATGTGGTCACAACTGAGCTGAGATTCTTCTAGGAGTCTGACACTGTCCATTGAAAGAGTAAGTGGGATTTGAGACTCTTAGTTTTGATGTTGCCTTACTTTGCGCAGAGTAATTCAAGCCATGATCATCTTGTCAGTGTTGATACGAAAAAGCACTGCTGGGTCAGGGTTAAAAGCAGGGCTATATCTGCCTTGATACACATTTCAGTGATTCTTTTCAAGTGCCATACAATTTGCATCCAAACTATACATCCCATTATGCAGAGCAAACTGATTCTAGCTAACCTTCCACTTCTTCTCTGATTTCTTTCTCCACAGTAAATTGCTGATAAGTCTCTTTCCCTGTATTTAAAAGAAGATGAAACCAAAAAAAAAAAAAAAAAAAAAAAAAAAAAAACAACTAATGAAGATATGAAATTTTTACTGCAACCTGAAGTTACTCACAGCACTTATATAGTCTGTCATTTTTAATATTTGATTTCATTTTAAGTTATGTGTTTTACTGAGAAGATGAAACCAAAAAAAAAAAAAAAAAAAAAAGGAAGGAAACGGAAGGAAAGTTCAAGATAAGGAAGAGTGACTGAATCCAATCCTACAGCAAGTCAGTCACTCAAGGAAGGTTGATCTATTTTCACTTTACAATGAAGAATCACTGACAGGGAAGAGTGTTTAGAAAAAGTCATGATAATCTAATAGCAAGACCAGAAAGAGTTGTAGAAGAATTTTCTCCTGCCCGGACAAGCCATTTATTCCAGTTCAAAATCAGAGCAGTATCTACTTATCTGCATTTTATCCAAAATATGCATTAGTACAAATAGTTATATAGTACCAAGTAATAGTGTCTTGAAGCTGCGTGAATTCATATGAGATTGCTACGCTGATAGACAGCAAAACCAATGAAAAGCCAATGAAGTCATAATTACAGCAGTAGAAAGAGAAACATTATAATTAGCAAAATTATGTGTGGTCTCCACAGCTCTGTCTCTGTTCCTGAAATTATCTGCTTTTTAAGCAATCATATAGCTTATTATCTACACGCTGGATGAGGAATTTGCATCCTAGATGTGTATAAACAGCATCCCCTAATTTATGCCCACAAAGTCTGTAAGCTTCCTCCTTAATTTATTCAGCAAATTTCACATTTTTTAGACAAGATATATTGAATCTCAGGGTCTGGGATTTGATTGATCCTAGTGTAGAGGTAATACGTAATCTTGTTGCATCAATATCTGACAAGCGTTTGTTATGGATTTTAAAAGGATAAGGACTCTTGCACAACAGCTACAAAAGTTTGTGAAATCCCTAATGGTAATATCTAGAGATTCTGGAAAGAGAAAATGCCATTCTACTATTAAAAAATAAAGATCTGTTGCAGAACAGAGAAGACCACATATGGTCTAATCTGAAGCACATTAAATGGGATAGGAGTCAGATAATTATGAATTTACATTAACAACATAAGGACAGTAGCAGAGGGAATCAATTATGTTTAATTAAATAAGAATATTAGAAAATGCTGGATTATATTGTATCTGGTATATTTTTAAATAAATATTAAGAAAAATATATTCTGATGAGAATCAAGAGGGTGAGGGAAAGAGATGATCTGATTAATTAGAAGAGAGTGATTATTTATTTGTATAAGATGCTGGGGGCTATTAGCCTAACAGACTTCTTGTTTTTTCAAATTCAGAAGCTTATATTTTGCTTAAAGTATTCTGTACTTATCAATTAGATTAAGCATTTCTTTTTATTCCTTGTTCCAAGATGTTAACTTCTGTAGAAATGAATAAAGAATAAATAAAGTTAAGTGCTTGTTGTATAGAAAGATGCATGTAAGTGCTGCAACACATGGGTACAGCGAGAAAGCAAATCTGAATTACTGAAATTGAGCTCTAATATTGTTGTGTTTTGTCCCTCTATTTTGAAGAGATAGCTTCATTTAATTTATAACTGAGATTATTCTAAGCTGAGCATTTTTCTTATGCTACTTGCCTACTGTAGGCCTTAGAGATAATAAGCTTTTAACTATATTTTGAGTCACCAAGAAATTTTCGAATAGTTTGAAAGATGCTGTAAAATAAATTTGAGAGTCTCAAAGCCACACGAAGATGCAGTTGCAACCATGCACTTCCATATATTAAGACGTTCAGATCTGCTCAGCAGCATTAAGATCTCAGAATATATTCCAGACATGTTTTTGAATAAAACTCCAGTTCATAGACGAAATGAGCATTAATGAAAGGGTTCTACTTTACATTGTTTCTGCTTTACATACATCATACAGATTTCTCTGCTGCCTTCGTGTGCATGAAATGAATAGGGTAAAATCTATAATGAAGCTGAGTCAGGTGACTTCATTCCAGAACAGGTATGTGTGCTTAAATAACAAACTTGACAACATAGTGTGTGTGGTTACCTCTACCTGCGCTCTAACAAAACTGATAGGTCACAGCTTGACAGAACTGAGTATCTTATGGTTCTAGTGGTCTCAACTAATCCTCTAATCTGAATTTTTACAAAGTAGGGATCTAGAATTTTTTGAAAGTCAACAGAATGTTGGCTCCGTTGCCTAAATCTCTGAAGACACTATCACTCAGCTATGTAAACACTTTTCTCTTGTTGTTAAAGAGCTTTAGTGGGTGTGCCTCAGAATATTTTGCAGAACTTAAAAATCTGCCTCCCTAAACTTGGCTTAATTAAGCAAAAAACTTATTGAATACAGTGAGGAATGTGAACTTAATCAATCTACAGTTAGCCTTGCCAACAAAAGCTAGTGGAAAAAAAAAAAAAAACACACTGGCCAGCTATTCAATTTTGTTATTGTAAGAGGACTTATTTTCTGCATCATGCCTTAAGTGGTCAGAATACATGTGGAGAAGAATACTCCTGTAGGTTTACCGAGCTCGCCAACATGCTGCTAAATCATGAAATGAATTCAGTTTTATTTCCGAAGCAAATGAGGTGAAGTCCCACAGGGTGTGAAGCAAACACAGCATCAGTGCTTCGGTTTAAATAGTGTCTTGACACCCACCACAGCTTACTACCTGTTCTTCACAGCTAGAACACAGCTAGGTCAGAAAGAAAGACTGGGAGTGTTGTTCTCCAGCCGATGTAACAGCAGCTATCCCATTCACGTGTCAAGGTGTGCCCTGTGATTGCTGTCAGACATGATCTCTTTCAAGTCAGTGCCAAACAAATCTGAAAGCGGGGATTGTAGAGAATAAGGTAAACTTTTGCATGGCTGCTCTTTAATGTTTTGGGAAAAGCTGTGGCCGGCTCAATAATGCTCTCTCTGTAGACGTTACAGGCTCTCTGGGAGCTGGGAGTTTACTTTCAGCTGTGCTTTGCAGTGATTCGTAGAAGCTGCTTGAAGCCAATTAGCACAATGTAATCATAGGAGTGATGGTTGTACTCTACTTCCAGCAGTGTGTGCTGACAGCTTGCTAAAGGGTGACGGGAAGGAAGGAAACCTTAGTTTAAATTTGGGTCAACTTTTTAACACCTAGTACCTTGGGCTGTGCTTTGTCAGAGTGCCATGCTGAGGTAAGCACTTATCTGCATGGATATCCATATGGCGCTGGTATTCACATACTAAGGAGCTGTTAAGAGAGAGAATGAAAGCGTAACTTATTGGGATCTTAACACAGTGAAAAGCTCACACAGGAGATCAGATCCCTTGGGTTAGTTAGTAGCTGTCTGGCTGGTGAAGGGAGTTTCCACTGCAAGAGTTCATGCAGCAGTGGCTTCAGCTGGATTAGGTATGACCCTTCAGTACAGTGCTTTTCCCACTTCTTACATCCAGCTGGCCCATCATTCTGCATCCAGCACATGAATGATCTGTCACTATGGATTTATCTTCCAGTGCGTATAAAATATCTCCTAATTATGTACGAAATACCACCCTATTTGTCAATTGCTTTATGTGTAGGAAGTTGATATTTTTTACTTAGAAATGCTTTATCCAAGTGCACTTTGGTTGATCTGCATCAGGGAAAGACTGTAAGATTGTTCATTCCTATTTAGATGGTTTCAAAGAAGCACTTCTAAACCCCGCATTTTCTCCTTCATCTTTTAGTATCTGTTGCACCATGTGAACCTGTGTATGAAACTATTCAAAGACACCAAGACTCAAACATCCAAATGAATGAATAATTCAACTCTTATCAATTTGAACTCCCCCCCCTCCCCCCCCCCCCCATCTGTCCTTTTTCCTTCAGTATCAGTCTCATTTTAACTGTTCTGCTGTGGACCTCATTCCTTTTGCTGCCCAAATCTTCCTCCACCTATTTGTGTACCTCTAAGAAGATACTTTGAATACTGCTCTTATTTATTCAAATTATAATTATGTTCCAGAAAGCTTCACTCATTCTCTTACAGCAATCTGCTGGTTAAGGAAATTCTCCCTATAGTCTAGGCTGACAATTAACCCTGGTATCCCTAGAAACATATGGTTAGTATTCCCCTACAGGAGCCAAGAATGACTTAATTAGAAGTTCAGCATAGGAAGAGACTGCTTAATGGTAACAATGTTATTTCTTCTCTACGGTATTTCATCCAAATTCTTCTCCAAAATATTTTACAGAAGTAAAATATATATATCTCAAAGGAAAAGAGTAATTAATGTGTTTAAGTACTGATGAAAAGATGTACTAAATCTAAGTTTAAAAATAGATGAGCAAGCCAGTGGGGATTGAAAAACATGAAGGCTACCTCACAAGTTAAAGTCTATAGAGAAAAAGAAGGTTATGAAAATATTTTTTAATTCTTATTATTAGAGCCCTGACTTAGGAAACTGCATGAAATTTCTGTAAATATTTGTTCCAAATTTTTAATCATTTAATTTCACTAAATCTGTCTCCTTCAGTATGAATTTTCCTTAGGTATGGATGTGTTTCACATGTATTTGTTCAGAACTGTTCCTGAAACATGTTTTCAATGCCATCAGATTTCAAAGATTTATATTGAAAAACTCATATTCATCTCACTTAAACTTAGATTATCAGAATATTATAAGCTCAGTGCCTATTAATCCTACATTTCTTATGCTAGAACAGTGAGGTGTATCTAGAGGCTGATCTTAATCAAGCCAAATGCCTCTTAAAGATGCTAAAAGAATTCTTTTTGCTCCACGTGGAAGTTGGAGGATTATTGCACGGGTGCTTGAAATTAGGTACATGAATCTGCTTCAATGCGGTCAAATATTTTCTTCAACAAACAAACCCTACCTCCAAAATTATACAACAAATTTGAAAAACTATTCATAGCTTAGATATCACACATGATGTGAATAACCACTGAAGACTAAAACGTAGCTTCAAAACACTGTGTAAATTATTTATAGAAAATGCAAATAGATAATGAAAATGAACCTCTGAATCCATGGTTAGCCAAGGACTCTGGTTCTCATTGGAGTTAAAAGATCTCACTTGTCAATAATTCGTGTTGAACAGCATGTTAGATAAAATTAATAATCCAGTGCATATTAGTATACCTTTAACTATATATTACATGGACTGAATGTAAATCAAATCATATGTATAATTAACTCATATAGGAAGTTTATATTTACTTTGTCAGTGGAAAAAGATATTAAACATCCTGAATGAAACTGGCTAGTTTTTTACTGTGTAAACAAATAAAGAGGGGTGAAGCTGGTGCTAAAAGGTATAGAAGAGAGGAGAGAAAGGTTACCAGACAAGATGCAAACCCTGTTTGCAAAACATGCTATCCTTTTCTCTTTGCATTAATGTCTGCCCTAATTCTACCCAGTGTACAAGAAGGTGAGAAGCTGTGAAGATAAGCCTAAAGCACTAGCCTCAGTGTTAGTTTAGTTTATGTAAAATGTTGAATGTGATGCTGTTTGTCAAACACAGTGAGAAACATGGGCGCTTCATGCTGCAGAGAGGATCTGTAACCATCAGTCTGGTCATAAATCAGCAAATAATTTAGTGAAAACCCAATGGACAGTCAGCCACCTACTCAGCAATTTGGCATTCTTTAGTTTTTGATCTTCCAATTAAATGTTGTCTGTTTGACTACTTCGACATTTGCAGAATTGCCTAGGACACTCTGACATGTACCTGCACAGAGAAGACAGATTGCTCAGATCTGTGGCACCGATCTGCAGTTACATAATTTTCTAGAGACACTGTTACAACCTAGTGACACCTAAAAATTATGAGCCAAAAACTCAGTAGCTGCGATTTTGACTCACAAATCTTGCTATTTAATTTAAAATGTTCTTTCTCCTTGCACGCTTTGCATGGTTATCTGGCATAGATCCAGGCTTTTCACAATTCGAGTCTGAAAAACTTAAAACAGTTTCTGAAGCTTAGATTTTTTTTACTTAGCGTTTGATTTCAGCAGTTTCATGGTATTGAAGTTAAGAGATCTGAATTCCATCAACTGCAGTTTGGCAAGGCATTAAACATTACTGTAGTTCATCATGTCTTGATTTTGATGCTTAGGGTACAAAGGTATTAAGGCTGATACTCTCAGGGTTAGTGAGTCAACAGGTTTTTTTGACACTAATATAAATGACTAAATTCATGTGAATGTCTGGGACCAAAAGAGTTTTTGAAGACATGTTTCAGTTTTATTGCCACTTAGAACATGACAGGATCATTTGATGGGTGCTGCTCAGTGTCTGCATAAGAGATCTTTGATGAAAACCACAAATGCCTCTGTGAAAAGGGGGTTACTTAGTTCGTTACTATCTTAGAACAGACATTTTGAATCAGACTTACTGTAAAAATCTAGCCTTAAGTCTTGTGTTTGACAGTAACCAGGAGAATAGGATAAGAATGAGGCGATGACTGTACCCTGCCAGCTTCCAGAAATCTGCTCCATAGGATTTCCTGATCATGCTGTTTTATCTGTTGATTGATTGTTTAATAGAATTTTTCTCTATTAATCCCTCCTTTTGCAGCAGAATCTAGAATGTCTCCCAAATGAACAGAATAGAAATGAAGTTTCCAGTATTTCCATGCATGCTAAGGAAGAGATCCCATTTCAAAAATATTATGAACACACACACGCACAAAAAAGGCAGATACTGTGTATTTGTTGAGTGTGTTTTTCCCCTGTATTCTTGTACAGGCTTATACATGATTCCATAGTCATGTTGTGTGAGTTACTTTACTGACATCACTTCTGTTTACCAAGAAATGGAAAAACTTACCATCTCTTGGGAAGGTGTTGAAGAAATTGGGAGTGCAGGTAGTGTTCTCCTCAGTCCTCCCAGTTGAAAACTGGGATCCGGGCAGAAATAGGAGAATGGATCAGTTGAATGACTGGCTTTGTGTGTGGTATCATGCTGAGGGCTATGGGTTTGATGATCTAAGATGTTCCTTTGACAAACCAGGAATGTTGACATGGGATGGGACACAACTCACCAGGAGAGGCAAGAATATACTAGGTAAAAAGCTGGCTGGGCCAATCACCAGCGCTTTAAACTAAAGCTGCTGGGGGAAGGGGTTGTACTGCTGAGTGACAGAGAAAAGCCAGGGAACACTGTCATGTTTGGAAGCAGCAGGGGAGAACCTCACATTTGTCCCAGAGGTTTGTGGGAGGGCTCTTCTCAGCAGGCAGTGCATCTGAAAGCCCAGATGAAATGCCTCTATACCAATGCATGCAGCATGGGAAGTAAGCAGGAAGAGAAGGAAACTCTTGTGCACATGGAAAACTATGATCTTTCTCCCATCACGGAAACATGGCGGGATGATTCACATAACTGGAATACTGCCACTGAGGGCTATAAGCTTTTTAGAAGGGATAGGCAAGCTAGGAGGGGTGGATTATGTTCCTCTATGTTAAAAAGTGGGAAGTCTGCGAGAAGCCCCCTCTGAGTAACAGTCAGGAACAAGTTGAGAGACTGTGGGTAAGGGTAGGGATGGGACCAATAAAGGACAGCTGGTGGTTGGGGTCTACTTCAGACCACCTCATCAAGGGGATCCTGTTGAGGAGGCCTTCTTGCTTCAGCTGTAGGAGCCATGCTCACAGGCTCTCGTCCTGGTGGGGGACTTCAACCACCCTGATATATGCTGGGAAAGCAACATGTTGATCTGCAAGCTGTCCAGGAGACTTCTGGAGTGCGTTGAAGATAACTTTCTGGTTCAGGTATTGGATAGACCAACCAGAAGTGAAACGTTGCTGGGCCTGGTTCTCACCAATGCTGAGGAGATTGTTAAAGACATTAAGATCACAGGCAGCCTGGGGTACAGTGAGCACACCCTGATTGAATTCGTGATCTCTAGAATTGTGGGCCTGGCAAAAAGTCAAGTCAGAATCCTGAACTTCAGGAGAGCAAACTGTCCAAGGAATTGTTGGATGACATCTCCTGGAAAGCTGTTATTAGAGACAAAGGAGTGGAGCAAAGCTGACTACTTTATAAGGATGCCTTTCTGAGAGCGCAAGAGCTCTCTGTCCTCCAGTACAAGAAAACTAGCAAATGAAGCAGGAAACCAGCATGGTGTGGCAAGAACCTGCTGGTCAAACTCAGAGAAAAGAAGGACATATGCAGACCGTGGAAACAAGGATGTGTGACCTGGGGAGAATACAAGGATGTTGTCCAGACATGCGGAGATGAGATTAGGAAGCCAAGGCACAGATGGAACTGACTGCATCAAAGGATATTAAAAGAACAACAACAACAACAATAAGGAGTTCTATAGTTAGATAGGTCAAAGGAGACTGGCCAGAGTGTACCTCCTCTGATAAATGAGAAAGGAGAACTGGCTACAACAGATATGGTGAAGACTGAAGTACTCAGTGAGTTCTTTGCATCAGTCTTCAATGGCAGACAGGATTCTTGTATTTCTCACATCCTTGAAACTCACATCCCTAAACCTCTTGGTGTGAACTGGGGAAGCAAAATGCCCCCCACTGTAAGGGCAGAGCAAGTCTGAGATTGCCTCATGAGACTTAATGTGTACAAGAATATAGGGATGGACAACATACATCTCAAGGTCCTAAGGGAGCTAGCGAATGTAGTTGCCAAGCTGCTCTCCATAATATTTGCTGTCAGGTGAAGTCCCCAGTGACTGAAAAAAAAAAACAAACCCTTCACTCCCATTTGTAAGAAAGGGAGGAAGGAGGACCTGGGGAACTACAGGTCAGTGATCCTTGTCTCTGTGTTTGAGAAGGTCATGGAACAAATCTTCCTGGAAGGCATGTTAAGACACATGAGGGATGAGCAGATGATCCAAGACAGGCAGCATGGCTTCACCGAGGGAAGACTGTGCCTGAACAACCTTGTGGCCTTCTATGATTGAGTGACAGCATTGGTGGACAAAGGGAAGGAAGACAGCTGATGTCATCTACCTGGACTTCTGCAAGGCCTTTGACATGATCCTTCTTTACATCCTTACCTCTAAATTGGAGAGATGTGGATTTGAATCGTGGACTGTTGGATAAGGAATTGGCTGGAAGGTAACAGGCAGAGGGTTGTGGTGAATGGCACTATGATCAGGTGAAGGCCAATAATGAGTGGTGCCCCCCAGGTGACTGTTTTAAAACTCTAACATCTTTATTTATGACAGAGATTATGAGATTGAGAGCACCCTCAGCAAGTTTGCTGATGACACCAAGCTGAGTGGTGTGGTTGGTACGGCAGAAGGAGGGGATGCCATCCAGGGAGACCTTGATGAACTTGAAAGGTGGGCCCTTGTAAAACTAGTGAAGTTCAACAAAATGAAGTGCAAGATTTTGCAATTGGGTCAGATATGTATACAGACTGGGAGAAGAACTCCTTGAGAGCAGCCCTCCTGAGAAGGACATTGGGATGTGAGTAGATGAAAAATTTAACATGAGCTAATAGTGTGCGCTGGAGAAGAGAAAGCTGCAAGGAGACCTCATTGTGGCCTTCCAGTATTTAAAGGGAGATGATAAACAGGGGGGAAATCAACTTTTTTACATGGATAGATAGTTACAGGACAAGAGGGAATGGTTTTAAAGTAAAGGAGGAGAGATTTAGATTAGATGCCAGGGGGAAGTTTTTTGCAGAGAAGTGGTGAGGTGCCGGAGCAGGTTGCACAGAAAGGTCAGGTTGGATGGGGCCCTCGGCAATCTGATCTAGGACTTGATCCAGCAGTTTACAACCCTGCCAGCAGCAGGATTTTGGATCTTGATGATTCTTGAAGTCCCTTCCAACCCAAGCCATTTTGAGTCTGTGATTGTATGAACATCTCTTTCTGAAATATAGAAATAAAGTGAAAGAAATAAAATTAATCAGAAGAATTCCTAGATCACATTATATTTTTATTTTTTGTTATGATAGAAATGTATATTTTTAATTGTTGTTATCAAAAATATATTAACAGAAAATATTTTCAAATTGATTTACTTACCACTGTGCAAATGTTTTTGTAAGTATACTTATTTCAGAACAAGTCTGCTTTGTTTATCTTGGAAACAGACTTGCTCAGAAATATTTTCCAGCATGGACCAACTACTCAGTTATTTCTGCTTTAGCGTAATTTAAATTTTGGCATAATTTAGCATAATTTAAATTTTAAATTTTTAATGTTCTGTGTCTTCCTGATACATTCATTATGATGCTTTATAGTTGTAATAGGGCATAATTGCAACAGATGAGACCAAACGTTTGTACATACAAGCATACTGAGAGAGCACAAATGAGATAAAAAAGTATTACCTTAGAGAAGAAAATTTGGCCAGCATCACAGAAAATGATATCTAGATACTATAAGAAAAAATATCGTTTCCTCCACTAAACCAAGGTAGAAATGAAACAGCCATTCCTACTTCTTTTCTGTTGTTGTTGTGATTATCTGTAATTTTCAAGTATGAGATTCTAATCAATTTTTAAGTGTCCTAATTATATGTTGAGTATCTAAGCTATCACTACAGTCAGAGTAGACCTGTGCAGTGTATTTCCTACTTCCAGAAGAACTTGGGGAGGAAATCAGTCCCTGCTTCAAGGAGGCCCTCCTTGTTTTTTTTTACAGCATGCATTAAATTGGCATTCATTGGCTAAAATTGGAGCTTAGAACGTAATTCAATCCAGACAATTAAATGTATGAATCTGCCGCTGAATCCCACTATAGAGGCCCAATTCATTTGCCTAAATACCATCTTGTTTATGGTTGGTAAGCACATTGTGGACTCCTGAACAGCCCCTTCCATAGATCCTATGTCAAATATGCAAGTTTGATGTAGATATCTCAAACACCCTTGTGTGTCACAGAAACTATTAGATGTTTAACCACCTGTGCCAAGTCCTTAATGTCCTTATGTGATAATGGGGAGTATCCTGGAGAAGGCACTATATGCATTACACTGTGATGAGAAGCCATGGAGTATTGAAGTAGTGGGAAGCATAAGATATGCAGTTCCAGGACAAGTAAATGCCAGATGACTTATCCGTGTTATTGCTTTGTGAAATCACTATGCTTTTTCTCATTCCTTTATCGTTAAAGCAACACAGCATCGAAGGAGGTTGAAAAAGTGTGGGGGTAGTGATAAATAAGGCCCATGCAGCTTGCCTGAAAGTGTGTCTGCTAAGATCTCCCAAAGATTACAACATGAAAAGGTCATATAATTTACATGGTGACTGTGCGTTATCTGTAGGGTGTCAGACCAGGCTGTAAATAGCTAAACAAAGCTACTTTCCAGGCTTTGCCACAATCTCCCCTTCCCCCCACAACACACACACTTCATATCTATTTTAATGGTTTATCTTCCATTGCTTTCCTCCTCTGCCCATTTGAAGGGATTGTTCTACCTAATAAATTTTAAGTAGTCATAGCAATGTTTTCAATTTAAAAAATTAGCAAATTTGAGCCACAGCTGCACTATTCTGGCAAGCCAGACTAGGTTTGGGTAACAAGATTTATTTTCCTTGTGTGCTGCCAAGTCAACCTGAAGACAATGTTAATAGAAAAGGTCACAACTGATAAGCTGACATGTCTCTAATTCTTTAGGACAAATCCATGGATAGTGAATTGAAATGCTACCCTGCAGCTCCTCAGGGGCAGAGGCATTAAAGTTAAATGTTACAGATGTGAAGGAATGGCAGCAAGCATGTTTCGTTTGCAAAAGAGCTTGTGGCTATGGTGGCAGAAATGCAGCAGACACCGGCAGAATTTATTTTCTGGTCTAAAGGATATTTTAAGGACACACTGCCACCACCTCCACACAGAGTAGATCTGTCTGCCAGAGTGCAAATGGTAGTGCATTTGGAAAGGCATGGTTCACAGGCAGAATGGTAGTCCCTTTAGTAAAAGAAAGATTTGATTTCTGTTTATGCTATTACATGCTTTGCAATATGCAGAAGAGAGGGAGTGAGGGAAAATGGAGAGTTATTTTTCAGAATTAAAGTTTAAGGCTTCAGAATTTTTGCCTGGAAGTTCGCTTGCTTTTTGAATGTTCCAAAATTTGTTAATTTAAATGTGAATTACCCTCAGTTGCTGCACTTGTACCAGCCAGTACATTGCATGGGGAGTGGGAAGGGCCCCGCTATTATCTGTACTACTAAATGGTAGAAGGAACTCTTGGTGTGACCCATACTCTCCTGAACAACCTGTGGGTACAGCCTACAACTTAACTCAAACTAGTGACAATCTCCAGCAGACATTTTAGACTTTACTGTTGGAGAGTAAAGGAAGTGGAGGGCCCCTTATGGATGGTCTCAGCAAGAGAACAATTTTGGGCTTGTTTAACTTATCAGTATAGAAATAGAAAGTAAACCATGGGCCATCCCTCTTTTTTCACTTTGCTCACCTGTAGCACGGAGCTTACTGCAGAAACAACTAAGAAATATCCTGTACTTGGTATTTTTCTGGGATGATGGTGAATGAGAAGATAGGTAGGCTTTGCTTCTTATCCCCTGAAGTTAGGGTTGAACAGAAATCTGCTATTTTCACGCCTTCAGTGTTATCTTCTGCTTCAGGTGGTCTTGGTAGCTTGAGTGAAGCATACCCTTAGAGAATGCAAAAGTTCAAGATAAGCAAGAAAAATCCTGTTTTTTTTTTTTTTTTTTTGTTTGTTTGTTTGTTTTGGGGAGGCAGCAAATGGATAGCTTAAAGAAATGTGAGATATAATTACCAGAATGGTGTGACTAATTCATCTGAAACTGGAGGCTTGTTTTAGTTTCAGCTGGTACAGAATTGTTTTCTTCACAGTGTCTGGCACGATGCTATGTTTTGGTTCTAGGAGAAAAACAATGTTGATAACACACCAATGTTTATAATTTCTGATGAGCAGTGTTGTACAGAGCCAAGGCCATTCTCAGCAAAGAGCCCAAGGAGCTGGGAGGGAACAGGATTGGGACAGCTGACTTAAAGTGAACAAAGGGATATTCCATACTGCATGACATCAAGTGAAAGGAGTTTTGAAGTGGGTGGGAGTTAATTTCTCCCTCTTCCATTGCTCAGGGAGCTAGCTGGGCAGTGGTAGGGAGGTGGTGAGCAATTGATTGTGCATCATTTGTTATATACATTTATATATATATAATACTTATTGTCCTAATTATTATACTTTATCTTAGTAAATAGTTTTATCTCAGCCCATGAGTTCTACTCCTTTTTTTTTTTTTTTTTTTTAATTTTCAATTCTCTCCCTCATCCCACTGGGAAGGAGGGGAAGTGAGCAAACAACTGTGTGGAGCTCAGCCACCTGCTGGGTTAAACCACAGCAAGGCGTCAAATGATATTTTCAAAACTTACTGTGACTCAGGGGAGACTAACAAGATAAATGTCTTTATTATTTTTTTCTTCCTTTCTCTCCATTTCAGACACTGACGTTATGAACGGGGGATAATAAAATGATACTGCATTAATTATGTCCATTGTTTTCATGCCAAGATGTCCTAGCAAAGATCAAGATCCCACTGTGCTCCATGCTGTATGAACACATTGTAAGGGGCAGACACAGCTATGCAGAATTTTCACAGTGGTAGAATGCCCATGTGGAAAAGATAAATACATGCTAATATCTCACTTGCAGTATGATCTCTCAGGAGGATAATCTATCATGTTACATTTCAGGACATTTTGGGAACATGCACTCATCTTTATAAATACTAGCAGATAGTTCAAATATTTGAGGACAAGCAAATCCATAGCACCTCCAGACTGTTATGAAGTAAGCACAGCACTTTGATTCATGAGAATATTCCTTGATGTCAGCCTGCTTTCTGGCTCTCTCCGGTCACTGTGGTGGCTATTTACAGTTTCCTTGTGTATGTGGTTTTATAGCGGTGGGCAAGAACTGTGTCACTTGGCTGTGAAATAGGGATGTTTCAGGCAGAATATTTTATTTTTCATCCCAAGCCTGTTATTACAGATTAACTAATCAAGAGAGCTTAATTTATAGGAAGTAGCTCATGCCGCATTCATCTCAGCTGGATGGCAGAGCCTGTGCTGCTGCCAGACTTACGCAAAAGACTCAGATTTTAACAAGCATTAGATATAAGTAAACAAACCAACAAGCAAAATTCCAAAACAGAGACAGCAATACTACGTAAAATGAATGATTCTCCTAAAATAAGTGAAAGTGCTATCTAGGCTTACATCACTTGTTTTTCATATTATTTCTTTGTCACCATCTCTTAGGTGCTTGTTTTCTGTCTTCCATGAATCTTGATAGCTGCTGTCCAGCCAAAGGCTTTTTTAAAATCTGAGAAATCCTCATGGTGTGGAAAACAGTATTCCAGTGTTTGTAATGAAAACATCAAAGCCCTAAACAAGAAAATCAAAAAACAGAACAAAGTACATAAATACACACAACAAAGCCAACAATCTAACACTCGTGTCAGAAGATATTTTATAAAAATCCATGTATACTGTAAGGTATTTAGATGACAATTCTCTTTGTATAGATACACAGAGTAAATTAATGGGACTGCTATCAACTTATTGGACTAAATCTCACCTTTGCAAGGGCAAATAAGATAAAGTAATACTTACATATACTGTTGTATAGATAGAGACCTTTATAGATACTTTTTCTGTGTCTTTATTGAACAAAATAAACAAGCTCTTAAATAATAGTAATAACCCCAATTTTTGTTTACATGTGATTCTTTGCTTCTAATACAGTAGCTGCAAGTCCCAATGTGCTTATCAATTCTATATCAATTAAGTATGATAGGACATTTGTCAGGATCTTTAGTCAGCAGACATCGGTATAGTATCATGATGCCCTGCATTTGATATAATGAGAATTTTTATTTCAAGAGTTACCAGCATGCACACAGTGGAAACTTTACTGCTATTGTCTCCCCCCCCCCCCCCCCCAATTTGTGCTTAAAATTGACAGGAAAAGTAAAAAACTTCTTGTGGGAAGCTACTACCTTACCTTTAATTTACTTAGTGAGTTCTGAAATGGTGTGATCATCAAGCCGTGAGTCATTTCCTATTACCACACTAGTGTTAGTAATTTCCTGTACTAATTTATCAATTACAATTGCCCTGTTTTGTCAAGAGGTCTTTCAGAGTTACTTTTATCCAGAAAAATAAAAAGAATTTTAATGAGTTAGTAATGTTTAATTTGGTGTATGTTGGTGCTCAAGGGTAGCAAGAGTAGGGCTTGTTCCTTTCTGAAGACTTGCTGTAATTATAGTCTGCTACTATTTTAAACTATTGATAACAAGAACAGGTTGTACACTATAGGTGCACAGAAAATAAATCCTATCTCTATGGCGAAAATGTTGCAAAGAACTGACTGACTGGCCTATATTTATTAAATTGCATGTTTTACAGTTGAATTATAAATTAGTTTGCTAATTTAAAACTAACATTGCTTAGGTTCATATAACTAGTGAAGAACACCACTGTGAGAAAGACCTGAAGATAGCTTGAGGAGAATGTAACAGTTAACAGTTCACATTTACTACCTATGTTCATATGAAAGCAATTGGCAAGCCTAAGCACAAAACTCAACCTTGAGCTATACAGAATAAAAAATCATGCCAGTGCCGTGCCAAAATACATTCACAGGTTGGAGTTTTCAATCCACTTCCAAGCCTTCTCTGTCCTTTTCAGTCTGATCAAAGTTATTGGCTCAACTTGAGAATTGTTTTTTTCTTTGCAGTGTCCAAAATCATGAATGTTGCCTGTGGGACTGACCATCTTCCAAGTAACCTATTTATTAATAAATGAAATATACATATTTAGAATTACTACTTGAGTTTGCAGAACACACAAAAGAAATGAGATGGATGAATGGCAGAAAATAGAATGGACGTAGTATTTCTACAGACTATCTGGGGAAAAAAAATCATTGTTTTAATAAGATGAAATATACAGCTTTGCACATAGAAAATAATTTTTTAAGCTACATTTACTGATTGGAAGACTTTCCGTATTGAATATAAAGAGATCTGGGGTTTGTGCTGGATTGTCGTCTAATAAGGAGCTCCAGAGTGTCTTTGGATTATAGAGTATTATGAAATTATAATAAAGATATTCCATTCTGCCTTGTTTTTTAGTGGTACTTGTTTGGCTGTGGAATATTGTGTCTGATTACATTATTGCCAGCATTTGAGATTTTTTTTTTTTTTTTTTTACTGACCTGGTTTTATGTCAGAGGGACTGAAGGAATGGATAAAATGCTTGGAGGAATCTGACCTGTTTGGTTTGAAAACAGGAAGAAATACCATAAAGATCCTGTATGTTGTATCAGCATGAAACAGGAGACTAGCACAAGTTTCCCCTTGTTCATGACTGTTGATGAATGTATGAGTTCAGTCAGCGTACACGGCACACAGTTTTTCCTCAAATGTGGTGTCAGTTACCAGGCTCCAGCTGAGACTATTTAAGGTTGGAATACCTTTAATGCCATACTGGTGTACTGTCTTCTGTCTCTTCAGTGCTCCGTGTTGCGTTCCTCCAGGGACCTTGTCCCTTTACTACTTTTTTAACGGAATAAAAGTTTCTATTAAGAAAAAGAATGAATAATGAGTTTGATGTTGTTGTTTTGTTTTTGTTTTAATCTCTCCTTTTAGGGGTATACAGCTTGGAATACACAGTCATCTCCCTTTTAAGACTTGAGATGAAACTATTCTCTCCTATCTTTTTCAGGCATCAAAGCTTTCATGCTTTTTGTGTTTGTGATCATTCTCTCTGGATAGCAGTCCCTGTGCTATCCAGAACACATTAGCATCCTTATGACCATTACTGAGAAGCAAGTTCTATTACAGAGTTCATACTAATGACATTCGTTTCTTCAAAAGGGTTGAAGCTAACAAATATTGCATAACTCATCTATTTTTTGAACAAGCCTGTTCCAAAAATGCTCAACAGAATAAGAATGTGACAGTGGAGGGAAATCCATCTGTAAGGAAGAAAGGGCAGAAAGCTGCGTGTTTGCTTACTTGAATGATCCTTGTGGATTTTGTTGTTGTTGTTGTTGTTGGTGGTGGTGGTGTTTTTGCTGTTGTAAATTATTCATGTAGTTCTGAAAAAATTCCAGGATGAAGCTCCTCAATCACATTCAGGAAGAGATTTCTGAAAACAAATAAAATATAATAAAATAATCAGATAACAAAGAGTGACATTTAATTACTTTATGAATAGACCATTCCTTAAGGTGATTATGATAGTTGCTGCTTGGAGAACGCAACTCCCTTTTATATGGAGTAATGAGTCTATAAGAAGACCATGTCTATCTAAAGGAGGGGGAAAACAAATACTTTTTCCAGTTTCCTACCAAATTCACTTTCTACAAAAGTAGTTCCGTATACCTAGAGTGTGCACAAAAATAGACTTGTACAGGCAGGAAATGAGAAGGAACAGCCTGTTCTTAAGTTCATCCTCACTGATATTCTGCTTCCAGAAAAACTGCAACAAAAGGAATGCTCAAGTTGTAGTTGTGGTTCTGGACAAACAGGAGCTTCTCAGTCAGTAAGCTAAATGTGCAGAATATCCTGGAATAGACTGATCACTGATTGTCATAGAAGAAATAAAACATGTTTTTTTGCTTTCTATCCTTGGAGCAATTACTGTCTTGATGGTGATCCTGAGGGAACACACTGATGATTGTAGGAACTCTTGGAGACTTATGCTTGCAAATCTCTGCTATTATACCTTGGTTGAGCACTGTGTTGGGGAAAAACCTCACAAGTGCTTGAAGCTTACTGGAGCATTTCTCATGGGTGGCACTGGTAGCAGAGGGAAACATGTTTCATCTGAATTTTAGGCTTAATTTCTCCTCTTTCAGTAGGAATAGACAAAATACATGTGGCATTCTTCATTTTCCTCTCAGCACATCCATATATTAATTATCAGGTCTATCAATGCTTCCAGCTAAAAAGTGCACAGAGATTTCTGATATATAAATCTGTAAAACTTCTTCCTTGTGAAGTTGCGGTGAGTCTCACAAGAAGCTTTTCCAGAAATAGCAGGCATTGAGCTGTAGAAAGCCCGAGGCACCAGTTTCTATATAATTCTGTTCTCATGTTGTGGTTGTGAACCCTGGAAGTGACTCCCAATGGCCTGGGGCTCTCATCCAGACAAGTGAAGGATACCTGTACTCTGTTCTGGCCAGCCTTATTTCTTCAAGAATGATGGTATGTCTAAAACCAGAGAACAAATTATGTCTCATTTGTTCTGTAAGATTGTCCTGGCAAACACCATCATACATTCCTCTGCCTTTCTAAGCTATATATATCAACTGAGATATATGGGCTTTGAGTGAATATAAAGATATACATTTATATATGTATGGAGCAATGTATAAGAGTTCATATCTGTGCCTTAATAGACTGGCAGAGCCCATGAGGAGAAGAGTGCCTCTTATTATTACATGGAGGGACTAATTTAACATTAATGAGGGACGAGGATATCAGAAAGTCTTGGCACAACCACTGCTGAAAACCCTCTCTGTGCTCTTTCAGGATTTTCTCATTGACAGGCTGCTGAGGTTTGGCTGGTGAGATTCAGTGAGATTGCTGACTGAATGTGTTCAGTAGCTGATGATAAATCATATGTATCCCGAGTCCAGAAATTGGGTGTCTGAGCAACTCTCCTCAAGCTCATGTTGGCACAAAGGGGAGGCATTCTGGATGAAGTTGGATGTGAACAGATTTACACAGGAACATCTTTAACACCAGGCAGTAATGTCCACTAATGGTTTGCGGGTAACATTTTATTATAAATGGCAAATCATTATTGCCTGCTTTGGTATTCGATGTAATAACATTTATCATGTTGAGTTATTTTGGTACTCATGGGGATGTCAGATGTAATTCCATAGGAATTACTGTTAGAATGAATGCCCACTAAATTACAATAGAATTAATATGAAATTAGATATTATGGTAACATTATTATCAAAAGAGGTCATCATGATTGATGTGCTGTTCAAATGAGGATACCAAAAGGAATTACAGTCAGACCTGTTTAATCCAAATCAGTTTGCAGACTCCATTTTTATGCAGATTAAAACACATTTTCAAGCTGATAAATCAGCCAGAGGTGCTCGTAATGAGATGCAGACCACTGCCAAGTTTTCCAATGTGCATCGTTTCTATATACTGTAGAACGAGACAATTAAGATGCTAAATCACTCATAACACTTAAATCAATTGGAGGAAAATAGTCATTATTTTTTTTTTCTTTGATTTGGATGACAGCAACTCTTTTGTGACTTTTAGTTTCAGACGGAGGAGAAAGCACTACTATTCTGTTGTCTCTTCTGAAATAGAATTTGTCTCATTTCTTATGGGTATAGGATGGATTCAGTGATCCAGGTCTCATCTGATCCTGTATTACTACTTTCCCTCCAGTGACATTGTGCAAGCTGTATGACTTTCTGCTTTGTTCTGCAAGACCAGGGACAAGGACTTGAGACCGGGGACAGACAGATGAGACTGGCAGGTTGGTCAGAGACCTCCAAAGATACTTAGGCTTTTAAATCCTATTTCACTTCATTGCAAGTGTGGCACTTACTGTTTTACACCTAACTGGCTGTATGGATTTAACTCTTTACTTCTTATACCTGTTAACACGGTATTTCTTTACCAAGCACCAATGTTTCATGATCCTTTGACTGCATCCAACTCCTGGACAAAAACAATTCCTATTTTCTTCTCTCAGTGAAGTCACCATAGTGCACTAATGGAAACAACACACATGTTGCCAGCTACACTTGTCCCTGCTGTCATCACCATACGGTGTTTGTCAGGAAACACTGGATAAGAACTGGAGAAGCTAATATGAAAGATGGAATTATTGCTCTGCAGGTTGATCTGAACATTTTGCTTAACAGCTAAATAGAAACAATGGATTAATTCCTCTGAAAACAAACCTTTTATATATTTGCTTTGAACCATTCTCTGTTTTCCACTGATTTGGGATGGGAATTTATCTTTTTTGAAATCACATAAAAACTTTGGCTGATTTCTTTGTCTAAACTTTATTTTCATTGAAAGATATTAAGTACAATTATGGGAGAAAATCCTAGTATTTCAAGCTCTGAAATTGTGCTGTAAGTTCCATCTCCATAAGAAAACCAGCATAAGCATGGAGAGCCTTAAAAAAAAATGCTTTAAGGGGAGAGAAAAAAAGAGAGATTTATCCACAGCTTTTCATGCAGACAAATGACTCCTTTGAGCAAGGATTTGTGGCACGGAGATGAAAGAAAATGCATATACTGCAAAATATACAGATGGTAGAAGACATTTTTAAGCTCCAATTACACCAGGTGTTTTACACTTTGATTATCTTTATCTGTCCAGCTTCTGAATTAGGGGTTAATTACTGAGAGTAAATAGGCATTTTTAGATAAAGTGCCCTATCATTGCTTTTTCAGCTGATCAGCACTATAGCAGGGAGAAAAACTGTCTGAGCTTGGAAAAGGCTTTTTTTCCTTGTTTTTTTTTTCTTTTCTTTTTTCTTTTCTTTTTCTTTTTTTTTTCTTTTTTTTTTTTTTTTTTGTAAAGGATTCAGCTGCTTCACAGAACTGTTGTCTTTCTTTGTGGTTGAAGCCCATTTCCAGAGCAAATAACAACACAAAGGGCTGGAAATCCCTAAGAGTTAGAATCAAGCCTCAGAATTTTACAGTACAAATGTCCACAGACAGGCAGGTGTTATTCCTTCCCTCTCCTTACCTCCGTCAGTGTTTGATGTAGTTTAGATATAAATTCTGTATGAGATTTGCTCTATTTTTAAGCTTTTGTTGGTTTGTATTTTTTTTCCCCTAATGATTCCATCATTCTTCTCTTCACAAAGAGAAGAATGTACACCTGCAGATTTGAGCTAAAACTCTCATGGTATGACCTTGATGATAACAGCAGTGTAACCCTTCATCTTTGTAAAAAGTTGATAAAAACTCATGTCGTGTCTCACTATTGGAAGGTGAATTACATTCTTGACCAAGGTACAGTCGTACATAGCTGCCTGATCAGAGGCTATGTGGATGTGCGTAGGTCTAGACGCTGTTCATCTCTGCTTTTTTGCTAACCTCCCCATGGTGTGGTATCACAAAAGGATTGCTACTTATAGACACCAGAAGCACATTCAGATTTTACTGGCAACATGTAGTGATCCCACATCTCATCTTTCCTTTCTCTCATTTTTTTTTTTTTTGGTGGGAAGGAAAAGGCTTAAAACACTGAAAAGAAATATTTTAGATATCCAAAAATAAATAAATAGAAAACCTACAAAACACTCCGTCAATTTGTCAAAAAGGCTCAAACTAGGATTTTTTTTCTCAGTAACACAGTAGGCACATGTAACTATCCAACTGACCTGCCTGGAGCTTGCATACATTAGGCATGACATTTGTGTGGCTCGCACTGCTGTAAATCAGCAGCTGGAGGTCTGACACATTTCTCTATACAAATGGTCTTGAAACTGGGTTGCATGCATTCCTAGAGATGTGCAAGACAATACATTGGAGTGGGAAAGGAATTTTTTTTACTGATGATAAATAAAGTAATAACAATAAGAAAGTGTTTGTTTCAGCTTTCTAATTTTTTTTCCTTCTATTTTTTTTTGTACATTTCTGTATTGTTCATAATATATTAGTACAGTAGTATATGTATGTAATTTATAAATAAATATACATACATGGGGAATATGTGCTCTAAGTTTTTTACTGATATTTGTAGAGAAGCAGAACAGTTTTGACTTTCTGTACATCTTGAATTATTCCACTGACTTATAATTTATTTAGCTCATTCATGAACACACACACTATGGTCATCTGAATTTAGGTTTTGGACTCTAGAGATGATTACCATAACGTATTTTAGGGTGATTAACCATAAGATGAGACAAAGTTCATTAAAAGCAATGATAGAATATTTGAAATCAATCCTGACATATTGTCTAAGGCAATGTTGTCAGTAGGACCACACTGACCTCTGTTCCGTGAAATGTTAGTAACAGATATGCCTCTCCTCTGCACAGAAAAATCTTGTAGGGTTTTTATAACAATTTTCTCATTGTAGGGTCCTGTAGGAAGACAAATTTAAATATTTTTAATCTGATTTTCATCTGAAGTTAATATGTTTTATATCAGGGTTAGATGGAAAATCTTTAATATATCACTGTGGGATGTCAAAAGAAAACCTTTAATGTAAATGAGAGTGTGGCTCTTGAATTATATATATAATTGCAAAACCACAGAATGTAATAGAATTAAAATCCTACTGCAATTTTTTTTCATTTAAAAATCCTTTAACAAGGTTATAGTTCACTACATGTCCATCGTAATTTTTCACAGTGACTAATCTGTTTAGTTTAAGCAAAGGCATTCCCTTTGTTCTTTTCATGCATACTTTAAGGCATATTTTGTTAATAATAAAAGCAATAAAAAATTAAATAATAATAATAATAAAATAGAGTTTCAAATGAAGTGAAGAAGAGTGATATTTGTTTTTTAAATCTGTGAAGAGTTTTATAAAGGGATAAAATGATCAATAAAGTTTAATTTGCTACTAAATTCTATAGTCTATACTATAAATGGGCTGGTTTTGTTGTCATTGTGGTTATTCTTGTTTGTTTTGATTTTATTATGAAATTCTGTTACATTTTTACAGAAAATTGTTAATAAAGTCCCTCTAAATTATTCAGCAATTTTTAGGAGCTGTTTGTAGATAATGTTTAAATATATAAAGGCTTACATAAGGGATAAATAATGTGTATTTAAGATGAAAGCTATACTCCTACATTCAGTAAGTTTGCAGTTTGATGTTAACTTCTTATATCAAGCAAATAAAATCTGGCTGCATATTCTTGCCTGGAAAAAAATAAAAAAAACACAAAACAAAACGAAAATGAATAAGAATAAGACCCTCACTCCACAAGTCTGTATAAGGCCAAGGATGTTCTATAGTTGAGCCATTATCTTTCCTCTCTTTGATCACCTCTCTGGATCATAGCAGGGTTTGTGAGCTTATTTGCAGACATTTAGTTTGTAGGAATAGAAGAAAGGAAAGCATTATTCTGTGCCCTCTGCCTTATGCAAATTCCTGTCTCATAGCAGATGGGATGCATATCCCAGAGTTTGTCAATAAAATGAAAGGAGAGAGATAAAAATTCTTATAGGTCATGCTTTTGTATTTATCAGCAAAGTAGAGGTTCATTCTTATTCACAACAAATCCTCCATACTGAAGAGGAAAAAAATCGTCTGGGCTTCTCTGTCAATTCGATAAGGACTATAATACATGCAACAAACACAAACTGGATTAACATTCCCCAGGTCAGTTTTGACCAGCCAGGTCCATGAGGACTGAAAGAAAGAACTATTTTTTCTACAACAACAAAAACAAAGCACAAATATTCCAACTTCTTCATATTTATGTATATATACACACACATATATATATACAAATATATACATATATATACACATATATATACACATATGTATAGACACACATATATTATGTATATATATGTGAAAGTAAATATACATATACTAAATGTATGTGTGAAAGACAATAATTTATTTAAACTATTTTATTAATAGCTACTGACTTGAACTCTGTGTCCAGAACAACAGAAGCCTCTTATGTCCCAAAAGAAGGACACCAGCTGTTCTCATACAGTTCTTGGAGGGAAAAAAAAAGATGACAGGATATTCATGCAGGCAAACAGTAAGGAGAACTGTTTCTTTCTTCTAGGGTTGCAACAGGATATGTTACCTATCTCACCCTGTGAGAGACGGTGACGTGACCTCCTGACATGCCCAACATAAGTTACTTCTAAAAAATTTTCTCCTTTTCCTCCCTTCCTTCCTTCCTTCCTGCCTGCCTGCCTGCCTGCCTGAGTATGAACAGTGCCAGCAATCTTGTCTCCAGTACCCAGTGGATCCCTTTCCTACTTTCTGAGAAGTTCTTAAAAATATCTTTTGTCTACTCCAGTGGTCTCCAAAGCAGGATCCATGCATCCTGGACTCCATACAAGACAGTCGCGGAATTACAGAATTATAGAATCACCAAGATTGGAGAAGATCTCCAAAATGATCTAGGCCAACTGTCCACCTTTTGTGTCTGGCTGCCAGCTGGGTTTAACTCCGTTCACCACCACTCTCAACACCTGGCCCTCTAGCCAGTTCTTTACTCAGCGAAGACCATACCTGTCTAAGCCAAAGGACTATAGCTTCTCCTGGAGAATACTGTGGGGAGAGAGTGTCAAAGGCTTTGCTGAAGTCTAGGTAGACTACATGAATTACCTTTTCCTCATCCATCAGGAGGAGCACTCAATCACAGAAGGAGATCAGGTTTATCAGGGAGGACTTGCGCTTCATCGAATCATAGAATCATGAAGGTTGGAAAAGATCTCCAAGATCATCCAGTCCAACTGTTCACCTATCACCAATATTTCCCCACTAAACCATGTCCCTCAGTACAACATAAAAATGTTTCATGAACACCTCCAGGAACGGTGACTCCACCACCTCCCTGGGCAGCCTGTTCTAATGTCTGACCACTCTCTTGGAGAAGAAGTATTTCCTAATGTCCAGCCTGAATCTCCCCTGACACAACATGAGGCCATTCCCTCTAGTCCTGTCGCTAGTTACATGGGAGAAGAGGCCAACTCCCCCCTTACCACAACCTTCTTTCAGGTAGCTGTAGAGAGCAATAAGGTCACCCCTAAGCCTCCTCTTCTCCAGACTAAACAATCACAGTTCCCTCAGCTGCTCCTCATGAGATTGGTGCTCCAGACCCCTCACCAGCTTTTTTACCCTTCTCTGAGCATGCTCCAGGGCTTCAGTGTCTTCTTTGCAGTGAGGGGCCCAAAAATTAACACAGTACTCAAGGTGTGGCCTCACCAGTGCTGAGTACAGAGGAGCGATCACTTCCCTGCTCCTGCTGACAACACTATTTCTGATACAAGCCAGGATGCCATTGGCTTTCTTGGCTACCTGGGCACACTGCCAGCTCATGTTAAGCCAAGCACCAACCAATTCCTCCAGGTCCATTTCCTCTATACAGTCTTCCAGCCACTCTTGACAGGGGCGCTGACAGATGGCGGAAAGAGGCTTGGCTATCACCTCTGCCAGATCCCTCAGCACCCTCAGGTGGATCTCATCTGGCCCCACAGACTTGGCAATCCAGGTGGGATAGTAGGTCTCTAATAGTTTCTACCTGAATGATGGGAGTTTTATTCTTCTCCCCATCCAAGACTTTCAGGTCAGGGAGTAGAGTACCCTGAAGATAACTGATCTGACTTTTAAAGACAGATGTAAAGAAGGCATTAAAATCCCTAGCCTTTATTGGCAAGCCTCCAGTCCTCTGAGACCTCTTTGACTGACCAGGAACACTGATAGATAAAGGAAAGCAGCTTGGCTATCACCTCAGCCAGCTCCCTCTAAACGCTCTGGCCCCATGAACTTGTGGCTAAGCAGATGGAGTAGCAGGTCTCTGATTCCTCCTGAATCATGGGGCGTTTATTCTGCTCAAACTTCCAGGTCAGGGGGTAGAATATCCTGAGCATAACTGGTCAGGTTGAGTTCAAGCTAGACTTTTGTCTTTCTAGTTTTCTCCCTACATATCCTAACAACATTCTATGGAAGTGCAGGAAGAAAATATTGGAATTTCAGTATTGTGTGCTTATGCTTTATAAATACTATTGAGTTTGTCCTAAGAAACATTTTTTACAGATGGAATGTATTATCTAAGAAGTTTGATGGTCAGTAATCTAGTCTATTCTTCACAGAATCACGGAATCACAGAATTGTAACAGTTGGAAGGAGTCTCTGGAGATCATCTAGTCCAATCCCGCCTGCTAAAGCAGTTTCTCTCCATTAGGTTGCACAGGAAAACATCCAAGGAAATTTTGAATATATCTGGAGGAGAATGTACAACAGCATCTCTGGGCAACATGTTCCAGAGCTCTGTCAACTTCACAGTAAAGAAGTTCTTTCTCCTGATCAGATGATACTTTCTGTGTTCCAGTTTATGCCCACTGCCCTTTGTTCTGTTGCTGCACACCACCAAAAAGAGTCTGGCCTCATCACTTGTCTCTGACTCTTCAGATACTTATTAGCAATAATAAGATCCCCTCTTGTCAGTCTCCTCTTCTTCAGGCTGAACAGTTCCAGGTCTCTCAGACTTTCCTCATAAGAGAGATGCTCCAGGCCCTTCATCATCTTCATAGCTGTCTACTGGATTTTCTCTAGATGTTCCCTGTCTTTCTTGAACATGGAACTCACAACTGGACATTGTACTCCAGATGTGGCCTCACCTGGGCAGAGCGGTGGAGGATCACCTCCCTTGACGTGCTGGCCACGCTCTTTTTAATGCACCCCAGAGTACCACTGGCCTTCTTGGCCACCAGTGCACACTGCTGGCTGGTGACCAACCTGTTGTCCACAAGGACACTCAGGTCCTCCACTGTAGGAGGACCTCCTCTATCCTGAACTGATTAATGTGGTTATTCCTCCCTAGATATAGGACTATACACTTGCCCTTGCTGAACCTCATCAGGTTCCTCTCCAGCTCTTCACCCTGTCCACGTCTGGGTGAATGTCAACACAGCCTTCTGGTGTGTAGTCACTCCTCCTAGCTTTATATCATCAACAAACTAGCTTGGGATGCATTCTGTTCCTTCATTCATGTCACTGACAAGGATGGTGAACAAGGTTGGAGCCAGTGTCTTTCATGCTCACATAAAAGAGCAGCAGCAGACATCAATCCATGTTCTTGACAAGCTGTGGCACCCTCCCAGCAAAGGCCTGGATCTTGGCTCCCAGGAGACAGCAAACCCACTGAGACGCCCTGCCGAGCAGGCAGAGGGGAGCCTCAGTGCCTTTAACAGGGAATCACCCACCACAACCACGTGGTGCTTCTTTTTATGATATCTACAGCAGGCTACCAGTATGGTTTCTTCTTGTAGATCTTGGTCATGGGTGTCGTGGGCGTCTATAGCTATAAGAAGATCATATGTGGTTTTGGTAGTGAAGCTGAAGGGCAGGGTCTGAAATGGAGCCCTGTTTTTTGGGTCACCAAGGACCAAGATGCCTTCTTCTCAGTGTTGTTCTCTGCTGGAATATGATTATTAAACAACGTATCTTTCTCTCTGTCAGCACCTCTAATACTACAAAGACTTTCATTTTCTTCTTGCAACTCAGACACTTGTTATAAAAGATATCTGCCTGTGAGAATATTGTACAGGTACTTACCTTATCCCTACAAGAAGGTTCAAGGCACTTGGTGCAACCGAACACCTAAACCAAAGTCTCCTTTCTTACCAGCTCTGTCCGGGTGACTTTTTAAGTAATTTTTGAGCATTTTATACATTTCTACAACTCCTGAAGAGCCAACTTCCTAACTCGGTAAGGATGTCACCTTGCATTATATTCATTTGTATATGTGAAGCTTGGTATGCGTGCATGTCAATGGCAAAGGCCACTTATGATAAGTAATATATGTATTAATCTGTGGAAAGAGTTGGTGTTCTGCGTACTTGGTGGCAAATAGTTAGTTTTAAGTAAGAAGCTCATAATTTTTGATGGGAACTATGGTTAGAAAACTGCAGCTCTGTTTTGGTGTTTAAGTCCATTTTCAGTTATCAAGGGAAAAAAAAAAGACAAATAATCCGTGATTGAAGCACTTAGCCTCTTCCTCACAACATTTAGAACTGGAGCGTAGCTCTGAAAGATGCATTTAAAATTTGAACATTTTCTGTTTAGCCTGTAATGAACTTTTCTTATTAAAATATTCATTTCACTGGTGAAATTTCTTTTTCCTCTTCATGTTAACTCCCAGGTTAAAACATCAATTGATTTAAATCAGTAAAGTTCTTAGTATTTTCTCTGCACACCAACAAAGGGGCTGAAATACCACAGAGGATTTTTAATGGCACAGGCTTTATCAGGACCAACCATTCTGTCTAACACGGGCTGTAAGAAATGCAAGTTTCAGAGCTATCAGCCTATCTCCATCACAACTTACAGCAGAAGAGGAGAGTCAAAGGTAAAGGATGAACTAAGGAGCAGATATGCACACAAAAAACAAAGACAAAATGGGGTTACCAAAGAAACTGTATGACTTAGAATAAATTTCCACATAGGAGTCAAAGGGCCGGTGTTCTAAAACAAATTTGAATATTGATTCAATTTAAGTAAGAATAACAGATGATTAAATTAATTTCAATTCTTGCACTTTTTTGGCTTTCCTACTACTGAAAAGAGAAAAAAACGTGTTAATTAGAGGTGTGCTGTACACTGTTTATATCCTTGTTAAAGATTTTGTTAGAATTTCTCTGGATCTGTCCAGCTGACTTTGCAGATCTAAGTGTTTGAAGACTTCTGAAGGGCCATGCATATTCTTGGCCCAGTGAAGTCTAATTGTTGAACATATTGAATGTTTATCCACTGTGAGTTTAAGTGCCTTAAAAACAGATTTCAAACTAGTATAGAGAACAGAAGGCAAGATTAGAAGCCCAAAACAATCTGCTTGAGCATTATAATTAATGTAGAAATACTGAAGAGCCTCGTCCATAATTCCTGTTTTCTTGAACAAATTTCCTAGATCCACCCTTCTTGTAAGGAAAATAAACGAAGTAAGTTCCCTCTGTCACTCTCTAAGACTGAAATTCACTTTTCTTTTTCTCTAAATGCATAAGAAAACAAATCAAGACAAGGCTTTTTTCTCCAAATCTCTCTACATAATTTAACATCTCTCAAACTATGTATGTGCATATGTATAATTACACATGTACATATATATTTAAATATATATTTATGTTTATATCCCTCTCTCTATATAATTACATGTGTTTGTGTATGTACTTATATATATGTTTTTATAAAGTCTTATGTGATCTATCATGAAAAGCTTGAGGTGTCCCAGAGGCCAGAAGGGTTTTTTTTTTTTTGTAGAGAATATTTGTCTCATCTTTTTTTGAATGCATAAAATCTTTTTTTCTTTAAAGACAATGGTTATAATCCTTGTCTTCCACATTACTGTTATTCACCCTGTTTCCCCAGACACATTTAGTTAAATGACTATCAACAGCAGACAATTAATGTAAGGGGACAAGGGGATGAGTCAAAACATAAATCAGACAATAATGCTGTCTTCAGCAGAGAAGTGAATATCGACCAGCATGACAGCTTCTGCAAACTAATTAGCAAAACAACATTCCAATGTAATTGTGAAACAAAAATATCTCTATTCCCCTTTGCTGCTTTAGTTAATGGCCATATATTAAAAGATCATGCAAAGGACAAAAATAATAATAGCGATAATCTCAAGCATGAAAGCAATGCAGATAATTCTGTTTCACTATATAGTTCTCCTTGTTTGTAGTTTTCCTGTGCCATGTGCAAGTGATGCAAGAAGCTGGAATTGCCTCCATGACCTTGTAATCCTTTTATGTCTTTCTGTCCATATTAACCACATTCATTTTTTAAATTTTTCTTTCAGTCTAACTTCTGGGGAGCTGAGGTTTGTGTGGTCTCAATAGATTTCTGACTAACTGTCCCTCTCTCAAGTACTAAATTTTTAACATGCTGTTTAATTACAACAAAATATCCAGGCAGGGAGAGGGCCGTGGAAGAGGATCAAGTAGGTACATTTGTACGTTTCCAGAGAGGAAGTGACCAGAATGAAAAGAGATCATGCTAGAGCTCTCCTGTTTAGGGAAGCTAGTAAATTCTGACTGATAGACGGCAGAAAAATTTGAAGCAGAATAATAAGGTCTGGCTTCATTAATGCTACCTTACTCTTTTTTTTTTTTTTTTCCCCAACAGTGCTTCCCCAGTTCTGAGAGACAGTGGATCAATGCCTACATCTTTTTGTTAGAGTGCTCTATAGGTCAGCACTGAATGTCATATAATTTATGGTTGTGAATATCCAGTGTAGACGAGGTTCTACTAGCACACAGATTTAGTTCTGCTGTAGAACCTAAGAATCACTGTCCCCAGTGATAAATGTAAGAGAGCTATCAAATCTGAAACATGGCATTAAGACTGAGGGGAGAGCAGGGAATGTGGATATACTCATTGTACATCACAACATTCACTCTTGACATTAATGCTGCATATCACAGACTTGGTAGAAAACCTGAATATGCTTTATTTCTTGTTTGAATAAGTAAGTAAAAGTTACTTCTCACTGACTTTAAACCTGTATCAAAGTAGGAACTTAAATTCTGACACGTTGAACTATGTAAATAAAGTATTTCAATGTGTGTTTCCTAAATCTGTTGAACATGGAGACTGAATTTTTAATGAATATTTGAATTCAGGAAGACTTACATGTACCCTGCTGATATCAGTGGAACAAAAGCCTCATCTGTTAGCACTTTGGTTAGGAAGCTTAAAAGGCAACAGAAGAATATGCATAGTTTGGCGGAGTATTGGGCCTTGATTTAGATAGAGGATTTTCTTGGGATCTATAATATTGAATAGGCTTATCTACAAGGAACACCAAAGATATATCATATTTGATGGCACTGGGCCCCAAAGGAGCTTGAAATTCAAAACTACCTTAACCTGGAATCATTATTCATGTGAGGAGCTATTATTCTCAATAATATCAAATGGGAATTCTTGTCTTTGTAGTGAGTATTTCCACCTCCTAAGCAAAATAGATGATAATTAAAATTCATTCTGGTAAATCTAGCTACATCAGCAAGAGTTCTGATGGCTTCAGTTAGACAACTTCAATTCTCATGTGAGTGTATATCAGAAGTATCATTGTCATGCCATTCTTGAATCAGCCTTAAAGTAGATATTTTCACCTTTACGAAATAAAATATTGCAAATTGTAGATAGCATACAGATGAAAAAGAACATCTAGATTAATTTTTAAAAATTGAGATACTTCACACTCACAAATCACAGATTTAGTTTTCTTAAAGTGACAACTGCCACAGTCCAAAGCTGTAGTAAATAATGACTTGTAAAGTTGTAACGTAGCTAATGACAGGTAAACTCACAATGTAAGTGTTCCCGTATCTTAGTTATTTTTGATTTTTTGAGTATCATTGTTTTATGAGATGGACAAAAATGCTTCCATTGAGCAAGCTGAAAATCTCTGATCAAAATTTTCTGGCTAGCTCATTAAATAGTATCAGCTATCATAACTATGTGGATATAAACAGAACTTAGTTTATACCAGCTGAAAATCTGTTCATAGGAGTTAAACACATTAAATTATTGTGCAGAGCAAAGAAAATAAATGCTTCTCCTTTTAAGTACATTTATTATAGTTTTCTAATCACACACCAGGTTTAACAACAGTGCAGCCACAGCTGAATATAACTTCAATTCCCACTGTAATACTATATTGGTACTTTTTATTTCAAAGATTCTGAAAAATCCAATTATTTTATAATTAAAATAAAAAAAACCACAAAAACAAACAAAAAACACTTTATTAACTTCCTCCTAAATTAGTTAGTTAGATGAATTTTACAGGCAATTCAGCTCGGTAATGAGACAAAGTCGGCTTTTTGTCCATTTGCTTCAAATGACTGAATTAACAGTCTCATCACTTCTTCCAAGGAAACATTTCTCTGACATTTGAGCTACTCTTTGGCCTAGAAAACATAATCTAATGCATTCTAGGACTATGTAAATACAGACTATCTAAAATATTATAGGAATATTCTATGTCATTGTCACCTTTTCCCCTCTATGATTCGTCGTGGTATTTTTACTTTTTAATTCTTTATTTTTTAGCTCTTTATAATATACTTGCTCCGTATTTTAGTACAAGTTGAATTTCTATCCTGAAAGACACTTGGCCCTCAGCAAAATAAAATGCTGCTCCTTACTGATCCACTGAACAGATGCAGCAAAGACAGCAAAAATGAAAACCTTTATATCAACCTTGTGCTGCTCTAAGCTTTTCATGAAAATACCACTGCTTTGGAGAAGATTTTCTTTTAGGGGAGAATTTGATTAATTTACACATGTCAAATAACACTGTGCTTCAGCAGTGATACCAAAGACTTCATTAGGATGAGATCAGTCCTGCAGACATCACATCTGGTCCACTGAGCAAACAACTATTCTTCTACATTTTCTTTCTGAGATTTCTAAAATTATTTTCATATGGATGTTCAGCAAGTGAATGCTGAGCTAATTTAACTGGCTCATTTCTTTTGATCAGCAGGAAAATATTATCTGGAAAAACTGTTCAAGTATTATTTACCTGATTCCCTGCTTAAAGTTATGGCCAAAAGTTTGGTGTTGCTATCCTCAACACATGACATTCTCATCTATTCTCAGGAGCTGAAAGACTTTTATCTGATTTACCTGATAACATCTGACTGTATGCATAGTTTTTCATCAGCACATTCTTATTGACAAACCCTTCAAGGTCATCTTATTCCTTACAAAGGGTCATCTCACTTCTCAATGTATATTAGCAATTAGAAAGGCTGGTTTCATATTAGACTCATAGCATTATCAAATCCATCTTAACTAAGCAGGAAGAAAGTATTGCTTAGCTCACTTCAAAAAGAAATAAAGTGAAAAAAATTTTAAAGCATCCCAAGGAAGAAAGGAGGAATCTGTAAATAGTTACTGAAGAGGAAGGAGAAACATAAGAAAAATTATCAAGAGAGACAGATTAAAAGTCTGATATATCTCACTTGGAAGTCCTTGGGAATTTTGCCGCTACTGTAATCATGCACCTTGATTTCTCAGGGAAAATATGAGAAGTATGAACATCTTTTCCCAAATTGCAGTCTTGCAGGAACTTCCTTACTAACATAAATTTGAAGTGCACCCTTTTCAGCCCTGCCTGGTTCATTAGGAGATCTCTTGTGTATACTATCTTACCACCTTTTCTTGCCAAGATAATCCATGACCTCCTCACTTCCCTATTGTTTACAGTTTTAAATTCTCATTACAAATTTATTCAGCCTATTGTCAGAACTGTTTTTGCCTGAATTTTTTGTCTCAGTCCTCAGCCCCCAAATAAGGTCCCATGATCACGAAAACCATACCCCTGTTGCCAACACCAAATGCACAACAGGTTTGTGATATTTAGGATCCATCTATTCCTCCCTGAACAATTCTTCAGAATCAAGGATAAAGCACATCTCACCAGCAGAATCAAGGAGGAAAACACTTGAGTTCTCAAGACTTTGATCATTGACCTCTGAGCCTTTTGCTGGTTCAGATGCCTTAAGCTTCAGAAATCTAACATATATGGTTTCACCCTGAACTTTGAATTTGCTACACCAAACAATTACCATTTTCAAAAAGTCTGAAGAAAATTCTAGGTGGAGCTAAATTCTCTTTGAATTTTTTAAAAATATCCAATTACATTTATTCAGTTGCAAGTGAAATGTTTGAAATTTTCTGTGACTTACTTGTAAAAGTCAAGGCATTATAAAAGAAGCAAAGCTCTCAGTACTCACCTATAAATCTCACACATTGAAAAGTCTTCACATAGGGCTGGCATTCCACGAAAAAAAAAAAAAAAACACAAAAAAACAATGCAAAATAAAAGCTCCTTAGTTTTCAGATCCCCTCCAGAAAATTTACAAAAAAGAATCTATCCAAACGGGTATGAATTGAGATCATTTTAGAAACAGTATGAAAACATCCCCTTAATCTGAGCTATTACAAACATTAAAGGTAAAGGAAGCTGGATGTGTCAGATGGAAAATGTTCAATTGTAAATTAACCCTTTTTTATTAAGAGTAACCAGACATGAGAGATTAATTATTGGATAACCATTAGATCCAAATTAAGACTGAACAGAATATAAAAGAGGGTCATAGAACACATGAGTAGCCCATGAGGGAATGGTGCTGACGTTTGTTTCTGGTGAGAAGCTTTGAGGTGGGCTTGTCATTCATTAACAAGTTAGGAGTAGGAGCTATATGGTATTGTACTTTTTATAGATGCTAAAAAGCTAAGCTTGACAGTAAGATTTTTTTTTTTTTTTTGAGGAAAACACTGTCCTAAATAACTCAACAAGATATATACATTTATACATGCATAAACATATTGACGTGTATGCACATTTACATACACACACATATATATATACTCCTTAGTTGCCTTTGTTGTTTCATTATAAACAACTGCAGTAATTTATTTTTTAAAGTACATGTATTTACAGATATACGTATTTATCAATGTATATACGTACTTACATATAAAAATACTTATAAAAAACAATTTTATAAGTGGATTCCTTCAGACAGCCTGTATTCCTCTACATAGATACGCCAGTCCCTGTGCAACCTTCTCCATGTTTTCACCTATGTTATCCATGCTTCATATTCTGGTTGGTCTCTTTAAGCCTGGTGATAAAGACGCACAGCTAAAAGCCACTAGTAAAATGAGAAAAAATATCTCCTTAGTAACAACATATTCCTTCTTCCATGATCCTGAGATTGATTATAAAGGGAGTTGGACTTGGTTCTCAATGGCCTCACATACACATTGATTAACGCAGGCTAGTTTCTCAACCCTACTTATTAAAATAATACCAAAGGAATGAAATCTAATCTGCCTTGTGGAAAAGAAAGTTAACCAAGAAAGAAGTTTAATGATTGCAAAGTGAGTAACAAGTAAAACAAAAATTCAAGGAAATAACATAGCGCTGAAACTTTTTTTTTCTTCCCGTTTCCTTCTTAAACAGCACATCAGCTGTCATCCTTCCTGCCTCAGAAACCCTAAGCCCCAAGAGATCTTGCTTGTTTGAGTAAATTAATTATTTAGTGAGTGATGGATTACATGACACAGAAGTAGCTAAAATGCCCCAAGGAGACGATAAAAGAGTGAAAACTGTGAAACTATCTTTGGATGAAGAGAGCAAAAAATAGACTAGTTGTTTCTAAACTTAGTCCCACATGAAGGTTGGAAAATATACGTTCCTTTTCAGGGCAGTCATTGTGTACAGCATTTACTCCATTGTAGGATTTTGCATTCAGATTAGATTTCCTCTGCTTGCTATGTTTCCAGGGGGATATTATTTTTATACAGAACAGAGTTTATTTTCTTGGGTGATAATGTCTAGAAAGTGTTTACTACTCTGGGGTTTCTCTCACAGTATTTCAGTTTCTGCCCAATTTGAAGAATGCACCCCTCACTTTGATTTATGGAAAAGATCAGTCAGTTATGGAAATTCATGTGAGATACACTGTATGCCTAAGAAGGCTCTTGGGTTCTTGAAAGTCAAGCTGATATTTGATTTTCTGATTGCTTTTATTGTTCAATAGGAATTGTTTTCTGAAAGTATCTCTGTTGTTTTCTACACAAATAAAACAAGGAAATTACACAGAATAGGTGTTTGCATGGCCATAATGTGCTATTCCAAATCACTTGAATATCTCCAAGCTTTTAAGAAAAGGAGTATTTCTGGTTAAGCTGAAATTTTTATCTTTTTTTTTAAAAAAAAGCATTCCCCCCCTCCAACATCCTTCAGATCTGTCTCCAAAAGCACAGACTGATTTTTAAGAAGGACTATTGTCCTAAAAATAATTAATAACCATTATTTCTTCTTATGCCTTCAATCCAAAGGATTGGAAGGCTCGCTGAAACAGGTAGCCATTCCCCAGTTATTGTTAAGCTGAAGACTCCTACATGGCACTGCAGTCATATGGTGAATTGGTAGCTACTCTTTGGAAGAAGGGAGTAAACACTAAGAAACACTGATTAATAACTACAGGTAATTACTTTGAAATTCCCACAGGAGATGTCATTGAGAGAGTAAAGCACTTAAGAAAAGTAACTTCCTGAATAGATCTTTCGTAGTTACACTTCATGTGCAGGGAGGTGGAGGAGCATCTCTGCATAGATTATGGAAAGTAGCAGGTGATGATGCAAGTGACTTGGTACGAAGTCTGAATCTGTGAAGCAAAATCAAGAAGCCTGTGTGGCTGAATTAAAATGAGGTCTTAAAGGTGGTCCTAGGAAATATTTATCTTAATAAAATAGATGAAAGGAAATGAGGGTTGATGACCGCTGTAAATCACCACCGACCCAGGATCACAAACCGTGTCCTTGTCTCAACTCCTCGAGGCATCACAAATTCCCCTGGAGTACTAGTAAGATCAGAGGTTTTGTATAAAGAATCTAAAATGATATGTCTTACAATTGATCCTTTCTTTAAAGATATCAACAATCCTGTGACATTACTAATAGAAAATACTATGGCCTGTGGGATGTATAGAATTGTTAAGTTTTTTGTCACCAAAAAAACCCCCCACACATAAAACAACAACTTAAATGCACTCCAGTTTAGGAAGAGGAAGGCTGAGTAAGAAATCTTCAGTTTTTCCTTAATACTCACATTCCATGAGGGCTTATAGTTAAATATGTACTTTCAGGTCTGTTTAACTGGAATTAGAAGTGAATGAATATTGTCCTAAGCTAAACTGATTCATCAATAAATTGTTTTCTGCGAACAAAAAAAAAGTGAATCTTGACTATGATTGTACTTTCCAAATGGTATTTTTATCTGTATGTGAACTTATGTTCGAGTTGCATTGTTTTGTCAATCCTTTCCATAGGAATTATCTTTGTGATGATTTTGTGTAGTTCTAAATCCTTTATTATACTCAGGGAATGACATGGAAAACCTAACTAGGAAGTTATAGCTAAAAGTAGGACACATGACTATAAAGTGATAGTGTTTTATTTCTTGTTAGCACACAAATATGTCTGCAGTGGGTTTTTCATCTTTATTTTCAAATAAAGACCAAAATTGCAGTGGTATAATTATCTCTCCCTATTTACTTTAAGAGGTATGCAGGAAAGGAACAGCTCTGGTGAGCAGGTTATGGTGGAAGAAAAGTGTGAATGATGTTCTGCTTTAGGACTACATTGACAAATTTGTGCAAGCTGTTTTTTTCTTGAATTTTTATTTATTTTATTTTAAATGGCAACTTTCTCTAGGATCCTCATGTAGACACATTTTTTTTTTTTATCTAAAAACTAGTGGCTATCCTTCCTCTATTTTCATATATAAGACATGAAAGCTGGTAAAACAAAGAAGTCAGGAGTAAGAACAGCATTTTTTGCCCTAGTGAAATACTGCAACAAGATGATATCACCAGGTTAAACCCTTTTACCTTGAATTGGACATGAATAATTCAAGCCTTCAAATTATTGTTCAGCCACATAACCTTGGCTGTCAGTCAGCAGAGGCCACTCTTTCTGTCCCTGCCCAAATTTAATAGGTGTTGATACCCCTCCTCCCTGTTCTGTCTTTTCTGTCTGAGACTTAAATTTACATGGACATGCTGCTTAGCTGCGCCAACTTGCGTCTATGTGGGTGTCCATCTGAAAAAAATTGTCTCTTCCTATTTCATCAATGGCTATCACCAATCAAGACACATGAAAGCTTTGCTGATTTTGCATTATTGAAGTCATAATGAAAGGCCTTGCTTGAGCTTGTTTTTTTCACGAAGAAAAAAATCCACCATAAAATTATGTGCAAACTGTGACATTACCAAATGTTACTAAGTGAGTTTGCAAGATTTTACAAAAGAGAGGTATCCTAGCTCATAAAACCTGGCAGTAATTATTTAATTACCTCTTTAAAAAAATTGCCGAACAATAGTGATTAACGGTGACAATGTTTTAACTTCTAATCATTCCAGGTTGATATCCTCCATAAATAAGAAAATAAGTGAAATAAATAGACAAAAAAATCAATGCTTTCAGTAGCATTCTTTTTGCCTTTTTTTTTTTCCTCTGGTTGAAATAGATACTCTGATACCGTACATGTTCTCATGATCATGACCTGAAGAACAAAAACAACAGCAATAAAAAACCACACCAATTTTTGGCTCAGATACAACCCACCAATCAATTAGCTCGCTTGATTTGAATATAAGATGACATAAATCTGTTTGTTTTTATGTTTGTACAGCAATTCTTGTAATAGGGTCTTGGCCCACAGCTGGGATTCTCGAACACTATTGACAGAGGCACAATAAAGATCAAATCTCAAATGGTCTCTTTCATGTCAGAGCAAATTCACAAAAAATCAAAGGCAACAAACTAAATCTGAGCTAGGATCAGCATCCAGATGCAATAACTTACTGTTCTTATCTCTGTATATTACAGTACCTATAAGCTGTGTTCAGTTCTCTGCGTTTCAACTTCTAAATTTCTTGGAATATTTATCTTTCTTTTCTCCTCTCATACACAGAGTGGCACAAAGGTAGGGAGGAAAATGGCCTAATATGATTTCTGTGATTTACTTCTTTGTCTAATTCACTAGCCTGGAGATTTCAAGGGTCATCCAGTTCATCTCATACAGTAGCAAAATGACTGATCTACTGAGAATATCCTTAGTACTTATTATCCCCAGGATTAGAAAGGGAAACAGACAGATTACACGTGCTGTTCACTTGTTTTAAGCAGTGAAAATGACCAGATAATTTAAACACTGAAAGGTGACTCAGTTGCCTTTTCCTGCCCTACCTACTGGTTGTGTACTTCCTCTGCCAGTTCTTACAACTGCTAACAACTAATTACACCAGGGCTGCAGCCACAGAGTGGTTCTGGCTCATAAGACTCACTGCAGTACAGCAGCAAGGCTGCAGTAGAAGGTTTTGTAGCTTCCCTTCCCTGCTTTTACTGGCAAATAAAAAGAGAGACAATCTGTATCATTGCTCATGTAAAGACCCAACCAAATTATTGAGCTGTAAACACAGGTTTAACCTACGTTACAAGATCTGTAATAGCAGTTGTAAATTTATCAGCCTATTTGGAAGCAATTCAAGTCAGAGATGTGGACATGAGCAACGTGGGAGAGAAAGCACAAAGGTGTAATGCTTGGCTTGAAGGCTGAACTCCTCCAGTTCTGAAAAAGACTGGAGGAAAAAAAAAAAACGTTTTTTGTTTGGTTCAAAAACCTTCTCACAGCCTAACTAATGAAGATAAAACAGGCAGTCTACAGCCTAACATTTTAATTTGGGGACTACCTGTTAATGAAAGCATGAAGTTCGTCAGTTCTTGCCATCTTCACAGCTGGATAATAGTCTATATATTATTTACTTACTTATGTAATTTATTTATTACTTTTAAGCTATAATACAAGTTTAGGTTCATGGCAAAAGAGCAGTAGGAGAAGACTATTTAATTTTTGTACCCACTCAAAATTCAAACTTTTGGAGGTCTGATGTAAGACTGATAAACCAGTACAAAATGAAGTCTTTAAAATTTCTTAACTGAATATTTATTTTGTTAAGCTGCAGCATGTGGGGCCTATAGAATGGTCCATCTTTACATAACTGATACCAAAATCAGACCTATAGTGTAAACATATGAATTTATATTATTTTCTCAAAGGGAAAGAAAATTGCACGTTATGATATTGGAATTGATATTGTGTTTCTAAACAAAAAGCAAACACTCAGTGTGTGACTTCACAGATAAAAAAGCAAAGATGATTGCCATGGTTAAATAATAATGAGAAAGCTTCATTTCTGGTTTCTGTGTGTCATGTTAGACCTGCAAATTTAACTTGAGATGCAAGAATGATTTTTCTCTGGAGAAACCAAGCTTTCTTTATGGCTTATCACAATGCTTGAGGTGTAAGTAAAAGTAGATACCATTGTCAAACAGCTGTCAAGATGCTTGAAGCAATAGCAATTAGAAATCCAGAAGCTGAGTTAGGAAAACAGGAACAAGAAATCACATAGCTTACTAAAAAGGAAAAAAAATCTTGCTTTAGAAATAGGAAAGGATTCAAAGGAGAGAATTTTGATTTATAGCTAAACAGTGAAAAGTGGAAGAAAGTGAAAGATTATTAAAAAAAAAGGAAAGGGAGAAAAAATTTTAAAAAAAGGAAAAAAGTAGAAAGGAAAACTATGCAGAAATCTGAAATGGGAAATAGACAGTGGGAAAACGCAACAGAAGAAATATATTTTATCATCTGTGTGACGCAAATTAAGAACCCCATTAAATGCTGCAGAGCTTTCATGACCAACAAAATTACCAAAAGAGGAAAATAACAGGTAATGGAAGTACAGAAAGGTTTATAGTTACATGTGCAAGGACAGAAAAACTCTAGGACAAAAGTACACTATGAATCACAGAATCCTTCAAACTAGCACAGCTTCCAAAGCTTCTCGTATTTCAAGATAAAGGAGAGAGGTGGCACTGAACCTAAACAAGGAAAAAATGACAAAATCTCAGCTTCTGAGAAATCATCAATTTTCAATTAAAAAACCCTGGACTTAAGGCATGTTCCTTGAACTGGAAACATAAGCACTGAGAAGTCAGGAATGCTGTAAAGTCTCCCATGCACTGCTAATTGTTCTTCTTCTTGTGACTGCATTATAAAATAGTCCTTAATATTCTAGTCTTGAATAATTTTTTCCCCATAAACATTGATTCTTTCAGTACATTGGTGGGGAAGTGCAGTCATCATACCTCAGCCTTTTTATAACACAAATTATTTTCCCTTTATTTATATCACACCATTCATAAAATCTTATTAGACTTTTCTGTGTTGCTCACCTCTGTAGTAACCAAACATCTAGCACACGTTCATGAATTCACCTCTGCAGTCCTTTGTGATGCAGGGCAACATTTCCTGTTATCTTTGAATCTGATATTGAGATGAGCCACTGGGTGTTATCAGTGTGGACACTATTCAGGGGCCTGTTTCAGACCAGAAGAAATCAACTAAGTTTCTCTGTTAATTTAAATGGTCTTTGAATCAATCTTGATATCAATAAATCATCATCATTTGGTTTACATCTATGGTTTACATCTACTTTGGTTTACATCAGCCCAGAATACTTCTGGGGTGTACACAGGAATACTGTTGCCAACATTTATGCTCTGATATGCTTAAGGGAATGCTGTAAGTTATCTCTCTAATAATAAATCTTAACTAGCACTCTAATAAAAACCTTTAGCTGAAAAACGTGCTTTGACAGTAGGACAGGCCAGGAGGCACTTTGCATTCAGTCCCACTGTTTTGAAGATAAATTGCTGACCTTTCTGTTTGTTTGCTCCAGCAAGCAAATTGTAGACTTCACCCTTACAGAGACAACCTAAAGAGACTGAACTCAGAATAGCCTCATCTAACCCTGTCAGTCTGAACAGCTTGAAAGAAATGACTGCTCACAAAGCGATGCACCTGGCCACACGTGGCCAGATTGACTCTTCACATATCATATGACAGTTAGAAATCATTATACCTAACACATGTGTCTAGTAGATGGTTGTTTATGCTAAGTCAAGTGTCTGGAGTCTCTCTGTTGTCAGATGAAAGACAAACATCAGGAGAGGGTGACTCATCTAAAGTGATGTGCCTTGCTTCATCACAACTTCCCTTAGCATGCATTAACTGATAACAGACCATTACAAATAATATGATGAATACGTTACTCCAGAGCCCAGTTTCATTGTTTTCCTTTAAAATCTGTCCCACTTTAAAATTATGTTTTCTATGTTGTTCATACAAATAGAAAATAAAATGAATAAACAAACCTGCTTGCAGTTACGTAACATATTATTCTCTGTTTTGATTAATTTCAATATACTGATTTGCCCCTGGATGATGATGATAACTCAGTAGAATCTATTGTCCTTAAGGAACCTTGAATTTAGTTGGGAGATTCCATGTAATTCTGATTAGGAGATCTTTGGCATCCGGTCAGAGATTCATTTGCATGTCTTAAAACTGTTAATATATAGTGGCATTCAAGCTGAGGCTGATCACCACAGTTTGCCTGTACAAATTATTTGAGTGAAAAATGTATCACTTAATGAGCTAGCATCAAACCTCAGTTAAATCAATGTATAACATATGCAAACAACTGTACCTAATATTAACAGGGTTATTCTGGATTTACCACTGGTGCAACAAATTTAGATCTGTCCCATTATATTGCATTAATGATGTGTTACTCTTACAATCTAATTATCTCACTGATTGTCTTCTGACTGTAACAAAGGTATCCGTACTCCCAACCCTAATCCTCCTTGTCATCCATGCTCATTAATGTTAGATAATAACATAACACGATGATGAGCTCACCTCATGATGAGTAGCACGTCATCTAGAACAATCTTCTGTCTTCAACACTCCACATAAAACAATGCCTAGGAGGAAAATCAACAAGGTAAATCTAATAGATATAGAAAAATGTCAATAGAGTAAGAAGTTCTGATAATTCCATCTGCAATTACACTATTCTGAAGTTTAGGACAATAGGATCTGGTTATCATAGAAGAGAAATCTAAAGTCAAAATAATAGAAGTAGTCCTCTTAAAAATATTTAACTACTACTTTTGTGACGGTTTGAAGAAGGATAAAATTATGAGTCAATTTTTACACATACTTTGAAAAGTACAAGAGAAAAAATAGGAAAGTAATTTTCTTAAATCTTTTTTCATGATCAATAATTCTAATTCTTCCCTATCATATGCAGTTGCTTGCTTACAAAAAAAAGTTTTGTAATATAAATTAGAAATAAGTTATATGTATTCAACAGAATGAAGCTTTTCCTTAGATCAGAAACTATTTTCAGTTTTTCCAGTTGAAAAAAAAACAACAACAAAAACAAAGGAAATAAACAAGAACAAATATTTGGGGTCTGTCAAAAACCATTTTTTGTTCTCATGAAGCTTAACATTTTGTGGCTAGATGCTGAACCAAAGGATTGATTATTCCCCCAACTTTCCAAACAGCTGGAACTAGAAGTGTTAGTGTCCCAAACAGAGAAAAAATTTTCACGTTAGAGGGCAAGTTGGGAACTGCTTGATGGGATTGTATAAATAAACTTATCCTGTAAAAAATAGTAAGGATGTGAGTGAAAGTGAAAAAGCAGGACAGAATACTGAGTTTCAGTGTTTCTTGCACACTTCTGCCTAGGCTTCTACAGCCAGTGCTGCCCAGCTCCTTAGCAGATGTTTTATCACAAAAGGATGATCCTGGGGCAGTTTAAAAAGATAAGGAAGAAAAAGAAAGGAGGACACATGATCAAACTCCACTTCTCTTTATGTTTTTACATACAAGTTATGACCTAACATAATTGAACAACAATGAAAATGTTATGAAAGCTTGTGATGCATACCACAAAATAACTGTTGAAGTCAATGGAGCTGTTGTGATATAAAGCTGTGATATAGCAGTGGTGAATAGGACTTCGGCTTATGCAGTAATGGGATTTTAAGCTTAGAGAGACAGACAAGGCAGAGTCAAGCAAGTTTGGTGATGTCCTTTTTGCATGTGTTTTGAAATTCAAGAGCTGATCTTATAACTAAAAATCTGCCTTAATGAAAACGGGGAAGGGAAGATCAGAGATAAATTTATTTCCTGTATAATTACTGTATTTTTCAGTTATATACATTTAATTTCATAACCCCAACAGTAATAGAAGGAGCAAATATTTTGCTAGGCTAATGAATTATTAATCATCACGTGAAGTCAGAGATCCAGACAACTTTGGCACCTTATTCTAAGACCACATGAAAAACACTGCATATAAATGACAGGCAAAATAAAAAAACTGGCATCTTATTGAACACAGAACATGATGTGTTGCAAAACCAAGAAGCAGTCCTGATTTATCCAGCGGAACTTGACATTTCCTATAGGCCAACACTAGCTTAACATTAATTAAAGCTTTGTATGAAAGTGTTATCTCTTTTCCCCTCTATTGTTCTCATGGTCTGTAACTGAAGTGCTGCAGTTTGTGGGTGTATATAAACTTGAATGACAAACCCAAATAGCTGACTCCAAATGTCAGAACATGCGTATGTTCCTAGTAATCAAAACAGTGACTTATCCTTTATTAATAATATTGTGCAGTTTCATTGGAATTCATGTTAAATGTGTGGCCTTCAGAAAGTCACTGGAAGGTTGAAAGAATGGTGGATTTTAAAGAACAAAGCAAGTAAAGATGAGAAAAAATCCAATTTTTTTTTTTTTCCTCTCTCTGACAATTACTTCCTTTCCTGTCCATAAAGCAGCAGAAAAGGAAGAAATCTCTTTCATTTAAACATCAGTTGACAATACTATGACAACATTTTTCCTGGGTCTTTGAAATTCAAAATACAAAACTGGTTTACTCCTGAATGACACACATGTGCACAGCATAGTGATTTCTTCCTTTCTGAATAATTAGTGTTTTTTGTATTTGTGCACCAAAGGTTAAGTGATAGATTCTGTCTCTGTGCTCATACAGCAGATAGCACAATGAAGAAAAATCTTTAAAAATACAAACAAACAAAAAACAACAAAAAGCATGCAACTAGCCTTTTTTCTTCTCTAATTCTATTCTGCTCAGGTTAAACTATGCGTTTCTAAGCATAGCCTGCTATTTAAACTATCTCCACAGTCATAGGAGAGAGCAAGGTTCAACCACAGAGGAATTCATCCCACCCTAAAACAGATATTTAAGAAGGGTGAGATGGATTGTTCTTTCCTTTCATTAGAGATGAAATTTAGATGACTGCCTTAATTAAATGACTAATTTTTTAATGGCTAAAGTCAGGTGAGATTAATCTCAGATGAGAGGAAGAACATCAACAAAGCTAATTACTTTTTTTTTTATTTGTAAACCTGGAAGGAAAAATTCATGCCTGGGATCAGCATGTACCTCTGCTGTCAGTGAAAAGAGATGTAAACAGGCATGATACAAATTCTGAGAAAGAAAGAGGGGAGTGTAAAATAAATACTGACCTGAGACAAGTATACAAGTTGGCTTGCACTACAAAATCTTTACCATACTTTTATTATTCAGGGATTGTTATATGTTTCTAAACAGAACATATTTTGGTAGGAGTGTCACTCATTAAAAGCATAATTTTTGTCAAATTATATCTCAGATTCTTCTCATTGCTTTATGGAAATAATCTGAGATACATTCAGAAAATATAAACACCAGTTATGTCTCTATGCTAATTAATAAAGAAATTGTAGAGCTTCTAAAACCTAATACAAAGGGCTTGTGGAAAGTGTTGGATGAAAAGTGACGCAAAGCAATTTAAATCCCCAAAATACAGCCCTTATATCCTTCATGACATAATTTCCCTATCTGTACGACAAACACTCTGATACTTACTTCCCTTGTGAGGGTATGGAAAAGCTTATTCTCTAACTCCCAACATTTCTAGTTTATATACTTTGTATGGGAACTGTTACAGAGATAAAATATATTATTAACTTATGCATATGTCTGGATCTTGTCTTTTAGAATAGTGTGAACTAGTAAAGAATATATGCCAATTTCTATAATGAAAAAGTAAAAAGAACTACTATTTTCAGGTATCATTGTAGTTATCTATGTTATCTTTTGAAATGGTTTACCAGCTCTGAGAAGAATGACATAAATTTCTTTGTGATAGACAAAGATTGATGAAATGCAGGGATTTCAGTTTTCAACATTTGTTCTTCAGTTTTATTCATGTTATATTTATACAAGTTTATGAGAAATTGACAAACATTACTCCATGGCACTCGGTAGATTTCCTGATCAGTGAGGTACTGGAAGGAAAAAAGAATTTCTCCCACTTTTACTTTGAGAAAATAGAACTGTTATGAATACCTACAGGAAAGGTATTTTCTTCTAAGAAAGAAAATTTATCTTCTTGCAATGACTGTCTGAATGCAAGAGTCAACTAACCTCTTGATACCACCTGAGTGTATTTGAAGAAATGAAATCTTTCCCCAAATCACGTTCTCTGTAGAGATGGAAACCATTAGATGAACTGTTAACTGAGTTTTAGTGCACATTTAGGTGTATTTGTGATATTTGTGTAAAGATTGTCTTGTATCTGTTTTGTCTTAAAGTACAAGGTATGGAAGTAGATAATGTGGAGAGTTTATTGAGAGAAAGTTATCCATGAGGATAAGAGAGTTTATTGCTGCCCTGTATACTCTTATTCTCGTCATTCTCTTAATGTGACTTTCTCCCTAAGAATAAAATGTTTCAAAGGTGAAAATAAAGTAGTATTCTGTAGATTGTTTGACCTTGTTATTACATAAATAACTTTCTACTTATTTATTCAGAGCTGTATAGACATTGTTTTCAGCCACATTTCCCCTCCATTAGGAAGCCTTAGAAATACTTCAACATCTACACTTTTATTGTAGAGGTACAACATACAGTTAATATGAACTTTTCAAAAAGGCATAGTAATGTGTATCCTAGTATTTGTTCATTTCAAAAAATGAATCCCTATTTCTAGATCCTCTATGAACAAACAGCTAGAATGGGTCAAAAAGATCTCCAGCAGCCATCAAAAGTGCATGCCCATGAAAAATGACAATGTATTGTCATTGTACATGAGATGTAATGGCTGCACCTCCATCTCTCCCACCCTCTTAATAAACTGAAGATAAAAGCCTAGGAGGAAATATTCACTGACAGTACACTGAAGTTGTAATGATTGTTCTAAATCCCACAAATCTGGGACAAATGCATGGTATCATGTAGTGGCAGCAGAGAAGTAAAAAAGTGCTTGATTCCTGGGTGAGATCTGAATTTTCTTCCCATGTAACTGAACATATGCAAAGCTGAATGCTGCTGCGCAGTTTGGAGCTGCCTTTGCAACACACATTGCTGTCTGATCATTCGGCTCTTTCTCAAAACCGATATTTGTGAGGTGTGTTGAAGAGAATTTTCCTCTCCTTTTCCCATCATGAGAAAATGTACACATGAAGGATGGCAATAAATGACTCCTACTGCTTTATAATGCTTCATCTGTATTGTAGCAACGTGAGGAAAGGAGATGATTTCACCCTGTATTGCTGCCTGTAAACTGGCGCCTTTCTTCTAGTAACTAAAAAGATTCATCCTCCAAGGAGAGGTTATATTCCCCATGTGTTTATTCTGGCTTTTTTGAAATGAAAGGTGATAAAGCAACCTTTTATCTTTAGAGAAAAGCCACAGTCCCTAAATTACCGATATCAGCAGTGTCATCCTCAAAACAGAAGAAGTAACAAACCAACCAGATTAATAAGGAATTTGTGTAATAGATGGAAAATATAAAATAAAATGTCTGCAAAATAACTTCATGATTCTTTTGCCAAAGGATCAGACTTTCTTGGCATTATCCTATTAAGGCACAATTATTGGATATGAGGCCTAGAAATATATGAGGCCTACAATATATATGTGAAGGGAAAATTAGTGCTACAGAAATATCTGATGTACAGTGAAGAATGGAGTGGAGAGGGGAGCATCTCTGATGAGGGAGACAGAGCAGAAAAAAAGAAATTCTTTCTTGGTGTTATGGCGATGTTTCTTGTCACCCTTTTCCCTCCCTCCCTTGACTGGATGTAACCATTAATTGTGTGAATTGAACAGTTGCTATGGCTAAATCGGACAGAAACCTCAGGAGGTCAAAGCATTCGTGCTTGTTAAAGCTACTGACACGTTTTATGGTTTTACAAAATGTCAAAGTCCATCATGCTGTAACCTGACTCTTGAAGATCTTATCTCTCATAAAACACTCGTAGCTGCCTTATGAAACTTTCAGGTATAAACTCAAATCCACTGCCGAGCCAGAAATCCCCCCTCCTCTTCTTATTCCCTGTTACATTTTGCTTATGAGCTTGTCAGGAACCTGTGGAAGTTTCTTTTCTTTTTCATTACATCCATTTTTATTTTCAGACAGAACAGTAGGTTCAGAGATCTTGAGTGACAGCAACCTCTGTTGCTTTCATACCATTGCAATGTCTCAAACTGGTAGAAAGGGGCAATTAAAATAGCCACTAGGGTTTGACAATCAGCATTCAGCATCTGCTGTGCCTCTATGGTCATGCACAGCTGTCTTACTTCCAGGGGAAGTGCAGAAGTGTGTAGAATCTGGAATCCCAATGAACTGAGGTCTCCCACAGCATGCTGTAATGGAAACTTCATTTCATTCTGCTTTTTTTTTTGTCTCCAAGATAGCAAAGCTCTAAAGGGGATTCATATGACAGAAAGAAAGAGGTATTTTAAGCACAGCTTTAGTAATGGTCTCTCTAATCCACAGCATAAAGCAGCTGGTTCTGGAATAACAAATCTGGATATTTTAGTGATATAATAACAATTACAAGATTTTATCACGTAAAAAATCTGTCTGTATGTATTTGGAAACGCAGTTAACATAGCATTTTGCTTACATTATAATATACTGTACAGGTTTAGAAGACCCTACCAAAGACAAGGTCTCTCATGAGACCTCACCTGCTCTCGCGAGACCCCACCTAGAGTTCTACATCCAGTTCTAGGGCCCCCAACACAAGAAGGACATGGAGCTGTTGGAGCAGGTCCAGAGGAGGGCCTTGAAGATTATCAGAGGGCTGGAGCACATCCTCTATGAGGACAGGCTGAAAGAGCTGGGGCTCTTCGGCATGGAGAAGGCTCCTGGAGGACTTTATAATGGCCTTCTAGTACCTGAAAGGGGCCTGCATGAAAGGTGAGTAGGGACTTTTTGTAAGGGCAGATAGCAACAGGATGAGGGGAAATGGTTTTAACTGGAACAGGGTAGATTTAGAGCAGATATCAGGAAGAAATTCTTTAGTGTGAGGGTGGTGAGACACTGGAACAGTTTGCCCAGAGAGGTTGTAGATGCTTCCACCCTGGAGGCACCCAAGGCCAGGCTGGCTGGGCCTTTGAGCAACATGTTCTAGATGGAGGTGTCCCTGCCTATAAAAGGGGGTTGGAACTAGTTGAAATTAAATGTCCCTTCTAACCCAAATCATTCTATGAGTTTATGACAGAGTTGCATGGTTCAATGTGCTGTTCTTACATATGGAAAAAAACACATTCAGACATCCATCCTCCAAAATGGAGCTTACAGCATGGACCCAAACAAACCAGACAATCAACCAAACAACAACCAAACAAACCAGAACCAATCCAACCAACCAACCAAACAAGCAAACAACTAACTAAACAAACAGAGCAAAAACATGTAAAAAGCAACAAAGAAAAATGAAAACCGTGGCAGGTTAGTCACCAGAAAAACTTTTCTGTTTTTAGAGATATATACTCTAACAAATCATGACATCTTTTATACATCAGATATCTGCAGAACACAGATATCTACTCTTTATTGTATTAAGCCCTCTATATGTTTTATATTTAAAATTCAATTAATATAACTTAGTTTTAAAGATTTAAGTATTTTTGCTGAAGAACATTCTAATTTTGGTCTGGAAATTGAAATATTCTTCACTTTTCTTTGCCTCTCATTTTAATGATCATTTGAGAAAGGAATTTTTTTCTGGAGTGTGAACCAGCACACCTTTAACAAATGTCATAATAATAGATCATAGAAAGTGTATTCAGTACAATCTCCTGACTTCCAGCCACAGCTCTAAAAGGATTCTATAGATAGTATCTTTATACTGTGACTGTGGGGAAAGTATTAACATCTCTATTATGATAAAAATAAGAAAGGAGAAATGATTTGTTGCAATCCCACACAAATCCTGATGAATAGGATGGAAAATAAGAAACAAGATTTCCTCTTTCCTGTCTTAGAATCATAGAATCATTAATGTTGGAAAAGACCTCCAAGATCATCTAGTCCAATAGTCAACCTGTCACCACCATGCCCACTAAACCATGTCCCTAAGTGCCACATCTCCATGTTTCTTGAACACCTGCAGTGACAGTGACTCACACCTGGGCATCCTGTTTGAATGCCTGACCACTCTTTCTGAGAATAAATTTTTCCTAATATCCAACCTGAACCTCCTCTAGCACCATTTAAGGCTGTTACATGTTGTCCTATTGCCAGTTACCCAGAAGACCAACTCCCCACCTTTCTACAACCTCCTTTCAGGCAGTTTTGGGAAGAAATAAGGTTAGCCCTAAGCCTCCTCTTTTCCACACTAAATAATCCCAGTTTCCTCAGCCACTTGTGCTCCAGATACTTCACCAGTGTTGCTGCACTTATTTGGACATTCTCCAAGGCCTTAATGCCTTTTTTAGTACTGAATACTTTACTCGAGGTGTGTCCTCACCATTTCTGAGTACAGAGGGATGGTCACTTACCTAGTTCTCTTAGCTATGCTGTTTCTGATACAAGCCAGGATGCCATTGGACTTCTTGGCCACCTGGGCTCACTGCTGGCTCAAGTTCAGGCAGCTGTCAACTAACATCCCCAGATCCTTTTTCTCCATGCAGCTTGCCAGTCACTCTGCCCCAAGCCTGTGGCATTGCTTGGGCTTGTTGTGACCAAAGGACCTGCCGTTTGATCTTTTTGAAACTCATACTGTTGGCCTCAGCCCATTGATCCAGCTTATCCAGATTCCTCCTTAATCTTTCCTGCTCTCAGGCAGATCAGTACTACTCCCAGCTTGGCATTGCCTGCAAACTTACTGACAGTGCACTTAACTGTGAGCAACTGACATCATCGACCTGGACTTGTGGAAAACATTTAACACTGTCTTGCATGACATCCTGGTCACCAAATTGGAAAAAAAAAAAAAAAAAACAAATGGATTTGATGAATGGGATCCTTCAGCCTGGAGAAGAGAAGGCTCCGAGGAGACCTTATAGCAGCCTTCCAGTACCTGAAGGGGCATACAGGAAAGGTGGGGAGGGACTTTTTGTAAGGGCAGATAGCAACAGGATGAGGGGAAATGGCATTAAATTGGAAGACAGTAGATTTAGACTAGATATTAGGAAGAAATTCTTTAGTATGAGAGTGGTGAGACACTGGAACAGTTTGCCCAGAGGGGTTGTAGATGCTTCCACCCTGGAGGCACTCAAGGCCAGGCTGGATGGGGCTTTGAGCAACATGTTCTAGATGGAGGTGTCCCTGCCTATAACTGGGGGGTTGGAACTAGATGATCTTAAAGATCCCTTCTAACCCAAACCATTCTATGATTCAATCCCCTCATCTAGATCATCAGTAAATATTTAAATAGGACTAGAAGACATGCATTTATTGCATGTGATTCCTACCCTTTCATGCCAACTGTAGTGACAGGCTGGTGTATGCTTTCAAAGAAATCATAACATGACCATCAATATCTTCTAGCTTTAGAGTTGAGGGTAAATGAAATAAAATGTTAAGAAATTAAGTACTGCATCCTGTGCATGAAGAGATGGTTCTTACTAGAATTTGTGTTGTGGGGGTAGCACTGAGTCATGTTCTGGAAAAGTCTTCAGGTATGGTACTTGCTTTTGGTATTAAATACAGCTCTATGAACTCTGATATTTCTGCCATGATAAGCAAGGCACTGGAGATGATCCTGTCCATAGTGTGAAGTGTGCTTTCTTGTCCATGGGGCTCTGTAAAGGTGCAGGATGCCGCAGGGGTTGGGGAAACATGCAAATACTTCTCTGTTATGGTGTAGTATATATGTAGGTAGTGTCCAGAGAACTTCAAGTTAATACAATTAAAGGATATCTTTTCATCAGTCATATCACATCTAGGGACAATTCATTCTGAAAGGATCAGTGTTTTTCCAGAAGAAATATCTTAAATGGGCAACCTTTGAGAAGCTCCAATGAGCAGCAGCAGACAAAGAGATACGGAATTAATCACCTGTCACATATTTCTCCAAGCAGAGTATATGCCTTTCTTGTATTTGTTGAGTCACAGTGAAAAGAACAAACAACATTATTATTATTATTATAACTAATAATTTTATAATTAATATAATAATAATGAATTATTGTTTTGAAGCTGAGTGTGTGTCAACGGTTTATGGGTGTTCGGCCCGATTCCGTGACAAAGGGGACAGGGGACCCACGGGCCCACGTCCCGGGAAAAGGGGAAAAAGGTAAGGAGATGGCCCTGAGAGCAAAGAACAGTGGCAACAATCTGAGGAGAAACAAACCAATTTACTAAATAAGATATCGGAATGCAAAACAACACACTATAATACAATATAATTACAATTTAAGCTGGTAAATCCAATACAGAGAGAGAGAATGTCCCAAAATTAAGGTAGGCCTTACTCTACTACCGACAATAAGACGGCTGGAGAGCGAGGTGCTGCCAAGACGAGAGACGGTGGAAAAAGGGACGAGGTCTCGTGATCTGCAAGTTTTTATACTGCGAGCTTTTATCTTTTCCCTCCGGCTGGAAAATGGAAACAGAGGAGGGGAATGTAGTAGTCCTTCTCTTCTGAGAACCAGGTACATTCACTACATGATGTTATGATGTGGAGTACCAATAACCGAAAATCATGAAACCACGACAGTGTGTGTATACATGTGTGGTGGGTCTGTTTTTAGGAAAAAACAAAAACAAAAACAAAAACAGAACCTACCAAACGTATAGAACATGCAAAAATATCAGCAGAAAAATGGGTCGTTGTATACATGTGTACTAATCATAATCAGTCATATTATATTTCCGCCTTGGGGTATGTAAAGCTGATAGAAAGGTTGAGAACCACTGTTACAGATAACCCACTGTAATGATTTTCCTCTCTTCAGGACAATCTAGACAACAACACCTTGCCCTAGGAAAGTTTTCTTTGATCCATTTTGTGACTGAAATACAAATTCCCTACTTTTCATATGCTTCTTTTCAATCTAATGATCCCTACAATAAAGATGCCCTCCCCAGGAGTGATTTCTCCAAACAGATTTAAAGAAATAACCCTAAATCTTAGGATCAGGAATTGAGTATGAAGGGTGGGAGAAGCTTGGTCTTTATGGTCTTTATTTGCTTTCCTTTCTTCCTATTTAAAAATGCTGTCATGTCCTGTTACTGTTGTAATTAGGCGGTTGCGAGGATACGAGGTGTAACGAGAAAGGCCCCCTCCCCAAAGGAATAGGGACAAGTTGACCAAAGAATGTACCCGTGACGCAGGGAAAATGGCAAACTAAGATGATCCGATAAGCTACCTTTTGATATGTCAGTAGATGGAAAATACTGCTTCATGCTTCACTGCTACATGCCTCAGCAAAAATATCCAATCAGCATTAAGGGAGTAAGCTTTAGATGGCAATAGTGGATAACAAGTATTATAAAAGTAATGCTATACCTTTGAATAAAAAAAAAAAGCTTTTCTTGCTGCTATTGTGTGTGTGTCTGTGTGTGTGTGTGAGTGTGTTTTCAAGTGGTGCCGAAACCCGGGAACGTGTATGAGTGTGTTTTCAAGTGGTGCCGAAACCCGGGAACGTGTATGAGTGTGTTTTCAAGTGGTGCCGAAACCCGGGAACGTATGAATGAATGTGTTTTCAAGTGGTGCCGAAACCCGGGAACGTGTATGAGTGTGTTTTCATGTTACACAGATCATCTATTTGATATTAATTCACTTATCAAGAACATAGTCAAATGAGTATTACTAGCAGAAGAGGAGATCTGAGAATATTTAAAGCATAATGCTGTGTTACAGAGACTATTTTCATGATCTATTATGCAAAATAGTGTAAAATTTTCAGTAAATGTGTATTCAGAAAGCAAACTGTTTCCAGGCCACAGTAAAAAACAAAAGCAACAACAACAACAAAATTCCACAGTAAAAAAAAAAAAAAAAAAGAAGAAGAACAAGGCATTTCTATGGATCTGTTATAGAATTTGAGAAGCCTGTCCACTGAGCTGAATCTCAATCAGATTGCCTAAATGTGTGCTTTGGATTGTTTGAGATACTCTGTACCACTCAAGACATTTGCATGGCTATGACAGGTATAACAAAGAATCATGAGACACCATGAGTTCCTCTGGAGCAGCAGCTGATGGCCAAGGTAAATTTTTCACTCACTCAAAACAGCAGTGTACACCCTCCTTTAGGCACCTGAATGCTACCTTTTATAACCTCACTTTTCCATATTTATGTATTTCTGCAATCTTTTGTCTTAAAAAAGCAAATATAAAGAACAAGAAACTACCCTGCCAATAGGATTTTCTTAACTTTGAGTTGCGTTTTTCCGATTTATTTTTTAATCATTTTTCTGAAGAAGGGTCTTCAGATTAAGCTTGCAGGACTCTCATTGTGAGCGCTCTAAGAAACACTTGGCTGACTTCCTGACCATCAAATCCCCTCAAAATACATGCTGCAACTAGAAACAAGGACAAACATTATTTCACCACATCTTTTTCATGTTTGTTTCTCCATCAACAATTTTCTGTGTTTCCAAAACCACAAAACCATCAGGACAGAGTATCTGAAGATGCAAGTCTGATTTCCCACACTGGCAGGGGCTTGAAGGACCTCTAATGACCACCTAGTGCAACCCCTGCTCTAGCAGATTCACAAAGAGTAGGCTGCTCAAGGCCATGCCCAGTCGGATTTTGAATAGCTTCACAAAGACTCTGGGCAACCTATGCCAATGTTTGTCCATCTTCATACTAAAAAAAAGTATGTGTTTACATCTACATTTAAATAAAATTTATTCAGCTTAACTTGCTGCTCATGGCTTGTTATACCGTCACAGAGCACCACTGTCTTCTTTGTGGTGTCTTCTTCAGGTGTTTAGACACACTGATAAGATCCCCTGAGCCTTCTCTTCTTCACGTTGATCAGCTCCAGCTCTTGCAGCCTCTCCTCATGCATCCAGATGCTCCAGTCCCTTCATCACCTTTGTGGGATTTCACTGGACTCACTCTAATGTGTCTATATTTCTTTCTTCTGGGAGACTCCAGCACTCAACACAAGACCTTGAATGTCTCTCTCCACTACTGAGTAGAGGGGAAGTTCCAACTCTCTTTCTGCTCTGGTACTTCTCTCCCTCATACAGCCCAGGAAACTGCTGGCTTTCTTTGCTTTTGAGGAAACATTTCTGGATGATTGTCACCTTCTTGTCTGCTAAAACCAGTGGAAGGTGAAGGCCTGTCTGATTTTTCTCTATCAAATGTTACTAACGTGATACATTATTAATATAATATTAATGATAACAGTAATTATTATAATGCAATACCAACACAATATATTAATACTGAGTTATATACATTAATTACATACATGACTGTGTATTATATAATATTAATAAAATATTTATAATGCTAATATATCTGGGCTTTAAACTGTGGTTATCATCTAACATAAGACGCACATCAGTATGGTAGATACTTGTCTTTGTTTTCACCAGAGCATGTCAACCTTTAACTAGAGGACAGTATATTGAGAAGTCTGTTCACTTTCTGTACTCAGTTAACCTTCAATATCTCTTTGGTGTATGTGCTATCAAAAGTGTCAAACATGCAATGGTTTTCTGATGTGGATTCCAGCTTATTCAACATTTAACTGAACCCAACTTATCACTGAACTTATTTTACCCATGTATCTATTAGTTACTGCTATCGAGTCATTCTTTTTTTTGCTGACTTTTGCCAGACTCAATTCAAACACTGATCTCCATGGAAGAAAATGTGTAACTTTTCTGGTAAATATAATATTTCTGTTTCATAGAATCATAGATTCATAGAATTAGCTAGGTTGGAAAAGACCTACAAGATCATCCAGTCCAACCATCCACCTACCACCAATAACCAATAATGTTTACCACAGAGCTGGAGTAAATGCAACGCTCATGAATGTTTCGAGTTTATTGCTGCAGAAAGAAAGTCAAGTAAAGCAATTAACTAGCTTTTAGTTTTATTATTAAGCTCCTTCTTCCAGTGCCTAGCTTTGCAAATTAAAATAGGCTTGTTTTGATACTAAATTTTGGAATGTTTACTACCTTGCATCAGGAAAAAATGGAGAAAGAAATTTAATGTAATAAACAAGTTAAATGACCATTGCCCAAAGATATCTAACAAGCATGTGGAGGCACATTGATGATTTGCTGTATTTGTAATATTTTTATAGAAAAAGTAATATTATGTTGATGTTTAAATAATGAAGAATTAAACCATCATGAAGACTGTGCTACTGATTTCTTACTTTCTTATTTTCCCAAATTACACACAGAAACTAATCTTGGGAAAGACTTATCTTTATGGAAGAAAGCTGAAAATATGTTAAAGCATTGAGCTAGCATCCTCAGAAAGAAGATGAACCTAGTTTTCATCCTGGACTCATTGAATATTAAATTACTGCTGACAGTTTTGTTACTGAATTTCTTATTCATGTGTTGCTAGGAAATTTGAGGTAGAATTCATGGAGTACTGTCCATAGATAAAACATTTGTCTACAGGTGGATTTTTGCTCTCTCTTTGAGGTGTTTTTTTTGGAAACAACATGAGTCAGCTTTCAGCAGAGCTCTGGGGGCAAATAAGATCCAGCCACTGAAAAGTTTTATATTTAATTGAAGACAGCAAAATGAAAGGACAACTGAGCAGACGTTAGGATCAGAAGACACCAATGACAGAGTGTATTTTAACAAAGAAAATCTGGTTCTGAGCATCTGAAGAGATCAAGACTTTACGATCCTTACCAGTAACTCCCAGTGTGCCGTGTAGCTTCTCTTTGTAAATACCAGCTGGTTTGCTTTTTCCTTTAGTTTTCAAGGCATTTCTGGAAAACAATTAGGAGAAATAAAAAAAAAAGAATCCCAGTGAATTGCTGAACTATTACTCATTCAGATGTGTTATATGCAAGAGGGGTTGAGAATTATTTTTTTGTTTTTCTTTCTGTCCTTTTACCCTGTAGGTGAAACACAGTGTTGTAGATTTTGGATCAGTACTGATAAATTTTCAAGAAGAATTTGTACATTTTTGTTTATAAATATCTAAAGGAAGATGGGATGCAAATGGATGAGGCCAAGCTCTTCTTGGTGGAGCGTAGCAATAGCACAAGAAGCAATAGCCTAAAACTTAAACATAGGAAGTTCCATACAAACATGTGAAAGAACTTATTTTCGGTAATGTTGATGGGGCACTGGAACACGCTGCCCAGTGAGGCTGTAGAATCTCTTTCTATGGAGATACTCAAGACTGATTTGGACACTTACCTGTGCAACCTATTGTAGGGTACCTGCTTTAGCAGGGGGCATTTTTTGTGTTTAATGAACATAAATATAGAATCCTTTGATCAAGTACAGTTTATACTAATGAATATATGTCTTGGCCATTGGTCTTATCAAATTAATCAAAGACAGTTTTTCTTGGATAGCTGACAAGATGAGAATTGTCCAGCTGGCTCTTGGGTGACATGTGATCATATATGGATAAAAGCAGGAAGGGTACTTCACTCAAAATGGCCACTGAAGTTCACGTAATACCTCTGTACAATCTCACACCAGTGCAGATGGCCAGAGAAAGTAGAGAAAATGGGAAGGCGTATCATGATTGCTTAACCTTATGAATATGCATGTAGTAGGTGTTTCTTCTGTATTAAATAGGCAGAGTACAGGTGAATTTAATTTATAAATAGTTTGAAGAAATTTGCATTGTTGTGTTTGATTTGTGGAAATTTCTACCAGCACCAAGGCTCCCCTGGGTGTGTGGGAGTTGGTACACCAGGTAACAAATCTGTTTCACAGACAACGGTTTCATGTGTGAAGAAGGTACTTCATTCATATAGACATTGTTGTTGCAATACTGAGTAGTAAATCTTTGGACTTCAGGAAGAAGAGGGGATCCTTGCACTTCTCAAAGAAGGAAAAGTCAGAGACAGCCAATGAGAAGAAACTGCTTATTAAATGTCTTTTCCGTGGCAAGCAATTTAAAAAAAAAATGTTAAATTCAAAAAGGTGGAGAAAATCACAATCTCACTGAGCAGAAATCAGCATCAAGATTCTCAATTACAATTGAACATTAAACACATGCTTTTCTGTCTAGCTGTAACTGTCGTAGTGTCTATCCCTCCAAAAGTTGCTCCAAAATTAAATTTATAAAAAGAATATATTGAGAAAGGCAGGCAGTGATGCCTTGATTTCTTTGTTCCTTTTCCATAAATATTAATGCATTTCCTAGGTGCTGCCATTGTGACATGCATCGGACGGAGTCTGAATGCATCCTTGCCTGGCTCTCAGCCTCACTGAATACAGATGAGCACTTTCATAAGGGCTGTAGGTGAAATGCACACACAGAGTTATAGCTGCCCCTTGTCAAATACAGGAACATGGTCCAATAATAGCTGTTTATTCCACCAGTGGTTAATGCAGTCATTGTGTCAGAGATCTACTCAGGAGTGTTATAGCATTAGGGAGAAAAAAGTGATGTAGGCTGCCAGAGAAAGCATGAAATGGGTGCTTTTTCACTAAAACCTCCTCCCCACCTAGAATTCAGAAATGTTTCCCTTCAGTCATACCGGTCTTTCACAACATCTATTCACGGTCTTTATCACCCTTATCAGGTGAAAAGATAGTACATTCTACATAGTATACTGAAAATGCATGATATATGAATACATTATCACAACTAAATGCATGGATTTAGTTTTAATTACTAAATAATAAAAGAGTCAATATAAAAAATTTCAGACTGATTTCTAGAGGTATCATTATTTGATGATGGTGATGATGACACCATGGAACTTTTAAAGTCATAACTGAATTATGATAACAATTTAATAAACAAAAGGCAAATAAACATATTGCCTTTGAGAATCTAAAGTATAGCAAATAAGAGGAAATAACTGGAGACAGATAAATGAGTATTCATAAGGGAAAGCAATGAACTTTTTAATCCGGTTTCTTAATACCTCACATAGTTGTATAATACAACAGTTATGCTTCCATTCTTAGAAACAAAAGAAAAAAAATTAACCTGCTACATAAAAAATTCATTCCAGCTTAAGGGGAATTTATTTCAGCTTTATAGATTTTAGAGTATTAGTCTAATTTTTTCATAATTTTTTCATGTAAATTATACAGGTAGTCTTTTTTTTTTTTTTTTTTTAAAGACAGATAACAAATGGACCAATCATCTTGTCTCTAGCTTGATGAATTGTATCCTAGAAATACTTCTCTTTTTTCTAACTACAGAGGGATGAGTATATGATGTATATGATCAATTTACCATAACAGATAGGTCTCTGATGAGGATTGTTTAGGTGCTTTACATAAGAGCATCCTCAATCTCTTGCTTTCTAACAACAAAGAAAGCTTACCTATCTGCAATTCTCTGTTGCCAGGAGTGGTTTCCAAAGCATTGTCCCAGTAATTCATTTAAGATTTTAAAATACTTCAAGGAAAATCTTAGCTTCAGATGATGGTCACTATTCTTTTAACCAATGGATGGAGTTTGACCACTCTAGAGGGTACTTAAGATTGTGCAAAAATGCCATGTATACTCAGCCCTTCTTACCTGGGGACACTTTGCGATCAAATTTCCAGTGTATTTAAGTATAATCTCAAATTAGGACCTGGACAACCGCAGATGAAGTGAACACAAAGTCAGTGTTTCAGAGCATTATTTTTCCTACTTAAGTATGAGTTTACATATTAGATAGTTCACTGACATTTGTGACAAATCTTATGTACAAATACAGCCAATGTAAGAGCTGAGCACAGAACTTTGGGATATATTTTTCTTGAGATGCTGAAAAGTCTTCTCCAGTTCAGAAGATCTTTGAAGTTACAGCTTCCAGCATTAACTGATTAAAAGCAATAATATAGCAACAAACAGCAGCATAATAGCAATACCAAATGCATAATAATTTCATAATTACTGAGTGCTAAACACAAAACTTTTGTTAAGTACTTTTTTTGGATGCACATAGCTACAGTTATTTCAGTTAAATTTATACTTGACTTTGAGATGAGAATATTTGAATTTCTATGCAATAAAAAGATGAAATATGAGAAGTAATTTTGCATGTGTCTCTAAAAAATTGCAGAGGATATATACATACATATGAGATGTATGCTTTATATGTATGAGATATATGTAATATATACATGTGTATATCTATATACATGTATCTATATACCTCATCGTGGCCTTCCAGTATCTGAAGGGAGCATATAAACAGGAGGAGGAATGACTGTTTACATGGGTTGATAGTGATAGGACAAGGGGGAATGGTTTTAAACTGAGACAGGGGAGATTTATGTTAGATATTAGGATGAAGTTTTTCACTCAGAGGGTGGTGATGCGCTGGAACAGGTTGCCCAAGGAGGCTGTGGATGCTCTGTCCCTGGAGGCATTCAAGGCCAGGCTGGACGTGGCTCTGGGCAGCCTGGTCTAGTGGTTGGTGACCCTGCACTCAGTAGGGGGGTTGAAACTAGATGAACCTTGAGGTCCTTTTCAACCCAGGCCATTCTATGATTCTATGATTCTATATACATATATATGTCACCTATACATAAATTTATATGTATATATCCATATGTATATGTCTCTACACACACATATATATGTATATGTGTGTAAACATATAAATATGTATATAAATGTATGTGTATATATATACATATTTATACATATACATATGCACATATGCACATATGTATATATGTATATACATATGTGTATACATATATATATAGCAAATCTCCAATATATTACATATATTCCAGAATATTAAGATATGAACAAATGATTATGAATAAATCATTTGATGGAATACAACAGTGAGAGATCCTCAGACATTCTAAAGTGTGTCTGGCCTACCTAATAACTGAATAGCTTCTTTGAAAAGAGACAGGGGACTTTACTTCTCCAGGACATCCCACCTGGTTGAGAGAACATTCTTGGTCAAGAGCTCATAACCCAGATCCAGATGATATGCCGTTTCACTGTAATTCACTTTATTTGATCTATCTAACGTCAAAATACAGGTGTTTTGATTGACGCGTTCTGCCCCCTTTTCAGTCCTCCCTCATTAGGAAGAAACTATTAAAGACGTTATTAATGAATTTTTTTTCCTCAGTTTTTCCTCAGTTACACAGCTCATCTCTTATAAATTCAGTAAGGTTTAGACATGACCAACTAAAGGCAAAACTGAAACTGCTCGGAATAGTTTATGATTAATAAACTTCCTCTGAGTAAACAGCTCACCCAGCTGCATATCGGAAAATGTCAGATGGGAGCCATCTGTGGCACTGCTGAAATTAGGTAATAGCAGAATTAGTATTGATCACCAGTAGGAGCTAATAAAGCTGGATCTTAGAATCCTGGGACTAATAAGCACCTAATGTTCCCGATACCTTATGCTTTATTATTAATAGTCACCAAGACCAAGCCAGAAATTTGTCATCTCTGCAGCACATATATCATTCCATCAAGTTACAAGTGAAAATCCTTCTCATTTGAAGTATTTGAAGAAATTGAGGTACAGTTCTGCTGGTCATACGAGCAGAATGACTGATAAGTTACAAGGTACCTCATAGAATTAGTTTCTTCCATACCTAGAAATAATTGCAGGCTTCAACTATCAGCTATATAGTGTTGGAGAAGGTTAATCTTGCCTGCTAATAACATTGAAAATAAAAGGTTTAATTTCAAAAAGTAAGGCAATACCTAGAGTTGTGTAATATCTCAAAGCATACTATATATGCACAAAGAAAGAAGAGGGAAAATTTGGTTGTAAAACATGCCCTCAAGATCTAACATGTTAAAATTGTTCATATACGTAAAGCAAGTATTTAAAGAATATCTTTTAATAAATAAAAATTGTGCATGTTATCTATAAAGTTCTATAACATTTATAAACTTAATCTGTACCAGGATTAAGCTTCATTATTTTTCTTCCTCATCTCGTTGTCCTATTCTGTAAATACCTTTCATGATTCAATGAGTTAACTATCAAGTAGTCATCTATACTGGAAAGTCCCCATTTCATACATAAAAATCCAAAAAAAATCAGAAAAAAAAAAGGGGAAACAAAGCCCCCAAAATAATAACGAAATAGTAATAACCTTAGAAGATGAGAATAAAATATAGTTCAAAGCAGAGAAATTAGAGGAAAAAAATCATTTATGTGATCATTAAATCAGTAAAAGAGGAATTATTTAAAAATTAAGTATTCCTTATGTGGGTGTCCTCTTTGTCAATTTTGCCAATCCATTTCACTGACTAGGGCTCTATATTTTTTCATTAAAATTTATTTTGTCCCTCAGCTTCACCAAGTTATTTTCTGTTACATTCTTAGTAATTCACACTGGATATGTTCTTCCTTTTCCCCTCCAGATGTACAAGTTTTCATCTCCATTTATGTCTTCAGTATTCCCCAGCCAATATTATGTCTCGGGTGGATTCATGTACAATGAGAAACTGAAAAGTTTCTCGGCATTTATCTCCTTTCTTGTAAATGTCTAATAGAGGCAAATTTGGAAACAGTATTTCTGGACAGCTTTTAGAAATTACAGAAATAGAGTCTATTCCAAGGACCAAGAAAGTCAATTAACAGATTCATTGACTTCAGTGGGCTTTGGAGCAACATATAATGAAAGTAGTTTTATCTCACTGTCTGATGGAGAGCCTCAAATCAATCAACACTGCAGCTGCTTGAGAGGAGAAAACTATTTGTAAATAAATGATTCACCGATTAGTTATGATAGTACCCCTAAAGCATTTAACTTCTCAATTGACAGTCTAAGAACTGATTATAAAGTGGTAATTTTCACTGTTGAATAACTCAGGGAAATAAATGTGTTCTAAAAGGCTGATTCCGCAGCCCCGATAATGAATCCTTCTTGATTTTTATTTTTTATTTTTTTGGTAATACCTTTATCTAGCTTTTCTCATTACATCACCATAATGTTTTACGAGTGTTAATAATTTTCTCCTCACAGTGTCCCTGAGGGCAACAGCTATTTGAGCAAAGTTGCCTGGGACAAGGAATCTCTAGACAAAACCTGGAGGGAAATACTGCAGGCAATCACATTCAGTGGAGATGTCCAGAGAAGAAATAATCTGCCCCAGGAAGAACTGACCATGGAATAGTTGGATTCACTTCAGTTCAGGAGACTGGATTATGTGGCTTTAGTATCTCCTTCCTGTCTTCTGACGGATGGAGTTTTCTCAGCATTTCACACATTGATTTCAGAGATAATTTTAAAAATAAAATTTTAAGCTGCAGATTTTGGTGCTATCTTACTGAAAGCTAGACCTGATGAAGTAGTTCATGAAGTTTTTAGGAGTATTGATTTATAGCCCAGTGATGTAATACAATAGTGTCATTGCTCTGAGTGAAACAGAGCTTTGCACTGAGTTTGCAGTGTCTCAGAAATAAGGCTTGTAAGACTCATTTTGTCTTAGTTTCTTTAGCTAGAACAACTCCCCCCGCCCCCCCCCCCCCCCCCCCCCCCAAAAAAAAATAGGTCACTGTGGCCAATTTGTTTTGCCCTACTTATGTTTTCACAGTACATAAATAGTTTTTAAGTTGAAAGATGCAGAAGACAGCTATTCTGTATCTGTCAGTATATTTATGATATTTACAATGTTATGATGTAATGTGTAGTGATACAGATATGATATAATGGCACAGGATCTGATGGAGTGGGGTTACAGCATGTAATTGAAGTACTAAGGCCTGAACAGTAGGCCTCGAACCAAAGCTGACTTCTAAATGAATCTCACAACCCAACATTATATATCATTAGTATCTGATCATTAATGAAATATGTATGATCATTGACATAATATGCATCTTGGACAAAACATCTCATTAGCAAGTGATGTAGCTTAGATAAAGCATTGTGAGAATGTATTGGCCTTTCCTTGTTTAGAAGCATAGTGTCAAGGCCTACTTGCACACAAACTTCCTTGTTTCCTCCTTGAGCCCTGGCTAGGCTTGAGGTGGAATCCAAAGGGAGAATGAAACCAGATGTTTCCACCTAATTGTCACCTAAACTTGTTTATTCAACAGTATAAAAGCTGGACCCTCTTGTTCCGAAGTTGGAGACCTCACCTATGAGAGGACACACTGCATAGGACCTCCCAGTTGCCAAGAAAGGCTCTGCAACCAGAGCTCCCCAGTGACTGCGGATCTGGGTGACGGTAAATTATTAGGGTAATTTGTGATGTATCTTTCTTAGTCACTGCCACTATCCTCATGTAGTAATGGTTAGGGGCATTGCCTTGTTCTGTATTATTCCTGCTGTGCCATTTCACCTCTTATCTCACTGCTTAAAACTTATGTAAGGATAAATTTACTTCTTTATCTTGTATCTGTGAACTTTGTACTGACTCCATCCTCTGGCAAAACAGTAATGTAGAGAGATACTAGAATGGGATGATCAGAGATGAATGCTAGCTGGCAGTGGAGATCCCATGCAGTGAACATATCACTGATGGCTGGTTAAACAATGTCAGAACTGGAACAATGAAAGACCAAGTTTAAATGTAATGAAAAGTAATACACTCAAATATAGATAGTAATTTTGGATATAATGTGTAAATACTGTTTTCCAAAGTGAGGGGCCAGGCTGCTTTTGTTGGATGGGGCCCTGGGCATTTTGATCTAGCACCAGATCTGGAAGTTGGCAACCCTGCTTGTGGCAGGATTTTGGAACGCAATGATCCTTGGGGTCCCTTCCAACCCAAGACATTCTATGATTCTATTATTCTATGCTACTACTCATCATATCTCTTCCCTATACTGAAGCTATCAAGGTCAAGAAACCAAGATTCAGTGGAAGGGTGAGCATGATGGGAAAAAAAAAAAAAAAGGTAAATCCTAGAAATTTGTGGATGTTAATTTTAGTAGTATTGTTCACATCGAGCCTGTTTATACAATATTATTCCTTTCTTGCTGAAATAATCAAATTATTTTGATTATTTATATATATTGATTAAAAATAGTTTGGAGTATATTATTAAGATTTCAGTCAACAAATTGCTCTTTTGTATAAAAGGTATCCTTTTTTCCCTAAAAGGATTGAGAATAACTGTTTCAAGCTTCCATACAAAGCAAAATCAAATAACAAAGTAGTTGCCTTGGGTCTTTTAATGATAGACAGATGTTGTGGCTAGGTAAAAAAGGGGAGGAGGCACAGAATCAGAAAATTCACCAATGATTGAGACTAATTTAGCAGAGGATAAATAATCTTGCTGTGCATCAAATGATATTTGTACAAGTGAAGTGGAAAGCACATTTTTTTTTACCTGAATCTACCTGGTTTCCAAGTGAAGAAACCACTCACAGAGGGAGATTTAAAGATATCTGTACCTGCTCAGAACCTAGCTTCTTGTCTCCTGCTCCCACTGATTTCTAGAACATCTTCATTTCCTTAAAAAGGACTAATGTATTTTTAGAAGTGGTACTTCTTTGTAGGCAGGTACTAGAATTTATACATGATCCTTAAATGCACTACCTGTCCAGTCTTCCTCCTTTTTCAGTGCACATTGCTTTATCAACCTAGAGGAACTAAGTATCTTTCATTCTTATACCATTCCTATGCATATCCATAAACAGTGCAAGAAGTGCTGCAAGACTAATTCAACTCTACATGTTACTTTTCAATAGACTTTACTATCTATCTTCTTGCCTTATTGTCTTCATCACTGTCTATCACCTAGTGATTTTCCAGTGTCAGCTCATACATACTCTGAAAACTCCCTGAAAGCCAAATATTGAATATTTTCTTCCTTTTCATAGTCATTTGTTTGTAGATTAACCTCTCCAGAAAAAAAATAATTAACACCATCTTGTTATCCTAATTCCAGTAGAATCTCTAAGCCATCTGACCATATTCTTCTCTAATTTGTTGGGTTATATTTAGTACAATTGCTCTGTTATATTGTCCGGTTACTTTGTAAAGTGCATGAAAGTAGTATGAGAGTCATACTCAAATGTTTTGTTAATATTGCAAAAGAGGAAATAAGAGCCTCAGTAAGATATGAATTCAGTAAGATGAAGACATGCTGTGCCAAGAACTGGAAAGGGAATAGAAATATTTCTATTGTAAATATGTTAAGTATATCATAAGTTAAAAAGAAAAGCAAAGATAAAAGATGCTGTCAAATGTCAGCAACACAATCTTCTAACACCATGCCAGAGATGCATTAGGCATTGTTTCTTTAAGGCTGTTTCCATTCCAGTGTCGAGGGGAATATATGAGAGATAATCTAGGTAGAACTTTATCACTAGAAAAGTCCTTAAAGTGTAAGGAATGAATTGACATAGATCTTCATCAGTAAAAATGTTGTTTGTTGAAAAATATACAGAATCTTAGAATCACAGAATAATGGAACAGTGGATGGGGCATTCATAACATTAGACTATCTGTTCATTCTTCCACCAGCCTCTGAATAAAGAATTTTCTCATAATTTCTAACCTAAATGTCATTCGCTCTTGTCCTATCACTATTGGACCATGTAAAATTTGGTCTTCCTCCTGCTTATAAGCTTTCGCAAGTCAATAAGGTTCCCCCAAAGCCTTCTCTTCTCCAAGATGAACAAGTCCAACTCCCTCTACTTTTCTTTACAGAAGATGTGCTCCAACCTTCTAATCATCTTCATGGACTTTTCCTGGACCCATTCCAGCAGTTCCAGATCTTTCTTGTGCTAGGGATCCCAGATCTGGATGCAGTGCTCCAGATGGGGCCTCACAAGGGCAGAGTAGAGACAATCACCTCCTTTGCAACTTCTGCCACCCCTCTATTGATGCAGCTCAGGATACTCTCTGTCTTCTGGGCTGCGAGCAGACACTGTTGACTCATGTGAAACTTTTCATTCACCTGAACCTCCAGGTCCTTCACCACAGTACTGCTCTCAAGATGTTCTTCTTCCAGTCTGGGGTTGCCCAAACCCACGTGTTACACCTTGGCATTAAACATTGAACACTATATTCAAGTGGGCCAGCTTTTCAAGCTTGTCCACGTCCTTCTGGATGGCATTCCATTCTTCTGTCATATCGATCACACCACTCAGCTTGGTGTCATCTACAGACTTGTTCAGGGTGCACTCGATGTCACTGTCTGTGTAGTTGATGAAGACATTAAAGAGCATTGCAACATGGACCCCTGAGGAACACCATTCGTGACCAGCCCCTACGCGGCCAGAGATTCATTGACAGCAATACTCTGGCTGTGATTATCCAACCAATTATTTATCCACTGAATAGACCACCCTTGAAAACCACGTTTCCAATTTAGAGATAAGGATATGGTGTGGGACCATGTCAAAGACCTTGTAGAAGTCCATCAATTGCTCTTCCTTTGTCCACCAATTATGTCATTTCATTATAGAAGGCCACCAGACTGGTCAGGCATGATCTGCCATCCTTGCTGTCGTGCATTACCTACTTGTCTTGTATGTGCCTTAGTATAGCTTCCTTGACCTTCCCAGACAGAGACATGAGGCTCACTGGTCTCTAGTTCCACAGGCATTTCTTTCTCCTTTTCTGAAAAATGGGAATGCTGTTTCCTTTTGTTCCAATCACCAGGGACTTCACCTGGCAGACACAACTTTTCAAATATGATGAAAGTGACTTGGCAACCACATTAGCCAGTTCATTCACTAATACATGTCATTTAGCCCTGTAGACTTGTACATATTCAGTCTTACCAGGTGATCTCAAACCTTCTCTTCTGTAATAGTGGAAGAGATTTTGCTCCCCTAACATCTGTCTAAATGTCTGGGACTTGAGAGACATGAGAAGTCTGACTGCCAGTGAAGACTGTGGCAATGAACTAGTTCAGTACCTCAGCCTTATCCATGTCTGTTGTTGCACTCTAGTACGGAATACAGTTAACAGCCTTACTCTGCACTAACACCAAAAAAATAAATAATTAAACAATAATGAATAAATAATTAAAAATAAATTTGAAGTGCTCTATAACAAATTTTAGAAACCTAATAGTTTACAGAAGAGCTCTCACAACTTCCTGGATTATGTATTTATGTAGTTTTTTTTTATGTAACATGGTCTGTTGAAGCACTTTCTGGCATATTCTAGGTTTACAAGTGTTGACATTGAAGCTTACCAATAACGTCATAATAGGTATAATGCATTAAAGTATTATGTATTCTCTTGTTATGTGTTCACCACAATATACTTTAAAATTCCTTTTCTGAGATGATTTGTGTTATAATAAAAAGTTGATCTCAAGATTCTGTTATTGAATATCAGTATCATTTACTTGAATGAAAAAACAGAAAAATTATTTGTGCTTTTAAAATTGCAGCCACAATGTGCAACATAGACAGATAAATCATTTCTTGAGTGTATTTAGAGCAGTTGCAACATACGGATTTGACTCACTTTCTTGCCTGAAAATAAAGACATAATTGGTATGGCAAAATTTTCACTAAACTCTCCAGGCCCAGTTGACTCTTCCTAAGCCTTCAGAGTTACATAATTGCTTATGCAATTCACACGGCCTTATTTAGCCTTACTATAAACTATTAATCTGAGTATTGATAGCAGAAAGAGACATACCATAGCTCATTTGTCACTAAAACCCACAGTTCATCATCCAGAAGAATTTCTGACTGTTGACCTGGTGAGTTACGTGCTGCCCTATCTGCTACATTACCTTTCCTTAATTTTAAAACATTTAAATATTCTATTTTTACAAAGTGAATTCACTGGAATAGCTCCAGCAGAGCTCAAAATGCAAAAAATATCTCAAGAAACCTATTTATTTCCCCTTATGAGACAACTAGTGGGGAGATACAGCAGCGACCAAGGAGAAGTCAAACATTTAAGGCAGTTTAATATTGTCGGGGGAAAATATATATATACATATTATGACAGCTAATTTCAGGTAAATTTTGTCATTTGTTACAGGGCTTTGGAGCCTGACCAGATGCTACAATCTAATGTTTTTGAAGAACCTTGAAGAAACCTGAAGAATTTACCACAAGAAATGGTTAAGGATCCTAATTCAGTAGTCACTTTTAACCTGCTTCTTTCTTCCCAACAGGGTGGCAAACAATTGTAGTGTTAGCAGCTAGTTCTGTCTTTCATGATAATTTTTAACACACGTGAGTAGGGTGTCCATAATGACCTCTAATAAGGCATGGAGAAATACTGGTGGTAAATGGATGGTTGGACTAGGTGATCTTGGATGTCTTTTCCAACCTTTGTGATTCTATAATTCTACAATTTGAAATCACATGGAAATGACACACAACACAAGGACAGTTTTGTTTTGTGCTTGCTTGTTTTTTCACTTCCGCTATTATCCATGAACTCTTCGGGTCTACTATTGCATCTAGCTGAATGAAATCATGCATGAAATAGTTTTCTATTTAGTTTAATGGTTAGCAGAACATGAATGACTATATGCATTGCATTAGCTTACTTCTGAAAGACTCAGTAATTTTAAATACAGTACAGAACACTTCAGTGTATAACCTCAGTGAATAGGCCAGCCTTATTTCCATTATCAGGAAATATATTGCAGAAGGCTGTTGCATAATGTTCATTTTTATATTATTTCTTCTCATACAAAAAATAAAAAAATAAAAAATAAAAAAAAATCACTAAAATCAAACCCCTAAAACTCCACATTTTCTGATGCTTATTATTAAATATTACTTCTGCTAGCAAGAGAAATCTTAGTGTTATTTCTTTTCTTATTTTCTTTGAAAAAATAGCAGCCTTTATCACCTTTAGCCCAGTTATCTTGGAAGAAAAAATGTCTTTTTCTGAGGCCTCTTTTGTTAGAACACCTTTTTTATATATTGCATTTTCCTTAAATACATTGCTATTAAAGATACTTTCTTTAAACACATTAAAGAAAATTTCAGCTGTACACTTTATCATCTTTCTCACATTTGGAATGAAAGCAAAAGAATGCAAGATCAATGATAGTATAGAAAGCATAGAAATATAGAAATATAAATACTTGTATTTAACATTGTTATAAATGATGAAAGTACTTTGCGTTTATTATTTTTATGGGAGTCCAATTAGGAAAAAAAAAATGTTGTTGAAGTAGAATGTTGGTGTACAGGGTACTTCACAAGTAGCTTAGCAAGAAGATTTTTCCCACTGAACCTGTATAATAGTAGATATGCATGTAGCAATTACATTAACATCCATGATATGTTTGTTGAAAGTCATTGGGAAACTAAATGAAATTCAAGGAAATTGGATTTTCAAGGTGAAAATATATTTTTTAGGAATATTTCTGAATTTTAAAAGAAGGCTTGAAGAACTAGGCCACATTAATCTATGTAGGATTTCATATCTTAAAATAGCATTATGATGTACATAAAGACACCTGTTTCATAGCACACATTGTGTTCCTAAGTCCAAACATACTTCTGTGTATTCATGTGAAGCCTCATGTCTGGTCCTGTTAGCTGTGCCTCCACTACCATGCGGAAACCCCCAAAGAAACAATGACTATTTATTCTCAAAAAGGCTTTCCTTGCTGCAAGCTATAGACAGCTATCCTTGTTCTAATGTTACACTGATGTATTTTGAATTATTTTGTGATTGGTTCTTTCTGTATCTATCTGGCTATCAAAGTTTTGGCTGGGATAGAGGTAATTTTCTTCATAGAGACTAGTATGATCCTATGTTTTGGATTTTGGTGAAGCATGTTGATAACACACCAACATTTTAGTTTAGTTGCAGAGCAGTTATTACAAAGAGCCAAGGGCTTTTATGCTTCTTTTGCTGCCCTGACAGTGAGGATTTGGGAAGCAGCACAACCAGGACAGCTGACGCAGACTGGCCAAATGATATTACATACCATAAGGAATCATGCTCAACAATAAAACATAGGGGAAAGAAGGAGAAAGGGGATGTTCAGAATGATGGTATTTGTCTTTGTAAGGAACTGTTGTGTGTGATGAGCCTTGCTTTCCTGGATGTGGCTGAACAATCTGTCTGCTGACGGGAAGCAGCAAATGAATTGCCTGACATGTATTTTAAAGTCCAGTGCTTCTTACTGGCTGCTTTTGCTTCTGCTGTTTGCTCTGCTCCTTATCATCTTGCTTTGCTGTGCCTGGGAACATTTTGATAACAGCCATGGCCATGAGCCTGAGCTGGCACACAGCCAGGGCATCGCTGCTGTCCCTCTGTCACTGTGTTCCATATTCTAACAAGCACTGGACTCTAAAGGCAAGCAAGCCCCATGAAAAGCACAGGAGTTTGCCAATTAGCAGATAAACAGCTATAACATATATACACTTTGCCTAGCACTCTCCACACTCTGATCAAATCTGACATCATTTCAACCCTTTATGCCCTGTGATGGTCATCAAAAGGGACTTCTGTGGTTTAACCCTGGCAGAAAGCTCAGCATTACTCTCCCCAGATGTATGAGGGAGCGAATCAGAAAGGTAAGAATGTGAGAATTCATGGGTTCAGGTAAATATCATTTGCTTGATAAAACGAAAGCTGCACACAGGAATGAAGCAAAACACAGATTTCATTATTCCCCATCAGCAGGCAAATGTTTAACCCACTTCCAGGAAAGCAGGGTTCATCATAGTTTCTTGAGAAGACAAACATAGCTGCTTTGAATATCTCCTCCATTCCCCTCCATTCTCCTAGCTTTTACTGCTGAGTATGAAATGAGTTGGTATGGAATATCCCCCACTGGTCAGTCTGTCTCTCTGTCCTACCTGCGTCCCCTCCCAACATCTTGTGCACCCTTGGTTCCTTGCTGTCAGGACAACATGAGAAACAGAAAAAGCCTTGGCTCTGTGTAAGCACTGTTCTGCAATAACCAAAACATCCTGTGTTAGCAGTACTGTTTTCACAAAAAATCCAAAACACAGCATCATGCAAACCTCTATGAAGAAAATTAATTCAATTTCAAGCAAAGCAATGGCTTTTGACTCACATTTGGCCATTTCTGAAAGTATGCAGAATTTTACTGACTTTGGATTTCTTTCAGTCGTCCTCACTCAGGAAGGCCTAGCATTATTTGAGATAACCTGAAGTATCCGAAACATCCACATGGCACTGGCAGATATTACACAGGACCTAAAGGAGACTGTACACACCTGCAGAAACAACGGCAGATCAGATGGCACTGCCTAGGTTATCTCAGATCAGGGAAGATATCTAGGTAATGGTTACTAACTAAAGTCTTTAACACCTAAACTCCAGAATTGCCTTATATTTTTTGTTTTGGGCATAAACATGTTTACCAGAGAACAGCAGCAGAAGGATCAGTTTTGTTTTGGTGCTGTTCTTGGTGCTCTTCCTAGTTAACTATAAGACTTCAGCCTTTTAAACCTGTGAAAGTCTGATGAAAGGAGCTTAGCTATTTCTCTCATCTATTGCTAGCAGTGTCTTTATCCTTCTCTTCAATTCTTCCCTCTGAAACAGCCATTCAGTGCCTTTTGAAATAAATGGTTTTAGCTGTAAGGTTGATATCTGACCTCTTCAAAATTATTTAAGATGCATCAGGGCTTACTTGTTCATTTCTTGACTTTCCGCTGCAGACAATCGGATGACCTATGTACTTTCTTTTTTCCCTATCTCCATCTCTTCAGAATTTTATTGCCACATGGTATAAAGCCTTCTAAAACAAAACACTTAGGCCTAGAGTCATCCTGTGTAACGTGATTAATTCCACTTAACACTGGGAAGTTTTGTGGATTAGTCTACCCACCTTAACTTGGCAACCAGATCTCTGACATAGAGATTTCAATTAGATTCTGAAAGGAGATGAACCCAGGACCAAGAGCCACTTTCCAACAAGTATTTGATAAGAACAGGATAATTGGCTTTGGATACATTAATAAATGCAGCAGAGAGAAATGGAACAATATGGGCTCTACCTCCAAGTTAGAACAGTCAAGATATAAGAGGTTTGAACTTCAGAAAGGCGATATAAGAAAATTCTTTTTAATAACAAATTAATCACTGCAGTTCCACAGAGGTTATTGAATAGGATTCCAGCACTGGATGAATTTAAGAAGCTTAGCAAGTTCCCTTGTTAAAGAAGAAAGGTGGACAAGATAATGTTTTGTAATCTGTCAGCCTTTCAATTCAGTGCTGGATTATATTTTAGTTCATGAATTGTCCTTCTGGAATGAATAGTTCTCTACTGAGGGTGAGGTATCTGGGCTTTTTAATGAACTGTCAGTGTTTGGTCCTGTGAATTCTTTGCAGGGGCTGAAGAAACTTTTAGATTCAGATATTATGAGGTCAGCAAATCTAAAACTCTAAAAACAGATGAGAATAGTATTAATATCCCTTTGACAGAAATTCGGGGATATTTCCTGAAAAAAAAAAAATCACCGCTCAACACTGTGCAAACCAAGTCTTTCCATTTCCTTGCTTCTCCTGCATCTGACCTTGAGTACCTTTTATACCTGACAGGTAATGAAAATATTTCATCCCTCTTAACTCTCATTTCTCATGATTGGAGGGGGGGGGAAATATAAGAGACATGAACATTTAATCAATAGCCTTGTATGAGCAGAAAAGTAAAGTGCAGACTAAATAATGAAGAAATACAATTCGTACTCCTCTTGCATCCCTAATTAGAGCTTTGCACGTAACACAGATTACTTCGGTCCTGTGATATTACCTGAGATGTTTAAATGTTCTACGAATGTATTGATCTTGCTTTGAATGTCAGATCCTGTGCTTGTCAGTTTTTCCATGAAACAAACGGATTACACATGGAATCCTAATTAAATCTCATTTCTCAAATGAGAACCAGACAAACAGCAGTACAAGTATACAATTATTGGACTACAGTTATTGACCTTTATAAGGATAAAAAGACTACAATTTGAAGTAATACTGAATAGCACATGATTTCCTTTGAGTGAAAGCTTTTATGAAGATTAATGTTTGTCTTCTCAACAGTGTTTATCTTCTAATTATATAATTTGCCATCTTGAAAAAGGTTGGTTAAATAGTTGAAATTGAACATGATTTCTTTAATTTTATATTTTATTTTAAAAAAGTCTGGTGACTAAGCAGTATGAGGTATTAACCTTCTGAAAAAATCAATTGTATCCTCATCTCCTCTGATTAAGAAAAACACACACATGCAAGAAAAACTCCACAGAAATCTGATAGAATTAATCAGCAATGAATGCAAACCTCACTCTAAACTAAGCTTTCAGCATGTGTGTGAGATCTTTGCAGAAGATAGGCTATGGCAAGGAGAGTCTAGAGGCTGGAACTGAAAAGAAAAAAATTTATCACTGTAAAGGGCTGAGGGGAAAGACTTCAGCTACTTGACAGGATCAGTGAAAATCTGAATCTTAGCATTTATTTCTCACTGTAGTTTTAGCTAGCGGGTGTTGGCCTCTAGAAGTCTGGCTTTGGAGACCCTCTGAAACTATAGGTGATTTAGTTGTTAAGAAATTCTGTCTCAGATTCATAGGTTAAAGACACATAATTCTAATGTATTCTTTTTCCTTCATTATTTAAAGACATAAGATTCAAATTTTAGTTCATGCCGACTTGTTGCTATTATCTTTCTTTTCTTTGTGTGATCTTCTACTTATTTCCCCTGCAAACATACACCAAAACTCCTACTATCTCTTCACTGATCTTAATGATTCAAGCAAAGAAAGAAAACAAAGGCTTTACTAAGACACGGTTAGTGTCTTGGTAAATTTCTTCCAATAACAAATGGAAAAGAAACAAAAATAATCCAGTAGTCTGGAAAACTATTAAGTTATCCTAAGTTTTTCAAACCTAGTAAATTTGTCAACAGTTGACATGAAGTTTCCAAATCTTGGAAACAAACTCATAACTGATGTCTCAGGATGTAAAAAGCTAACTGTGAAATCCTCTCATTACTTGTATGCTTCCATCTCTGAATTATGGTTTGTTTTCACAAGTGTATATACATATAGACAAAGAAATATAAACACGTGTAAAAAAAGACTGTATTTAAAGTGTCTGACATAAGGAATTCAATCATAAAAACCCATGATCTCTTAGTAAGCCATTTCAAGAATTCAGCCAAATATTTCTTGTTGTGAGTTAATTAGACTCACCATGGTTATTGTTAATTAGAATCCTCTGAAGCACCAGTGTCCTGTCCTAGTCATTACAACCATCACACGATAAGGTGTAATGGATTATAAAGATGTCAGTTTGAAAATAAGATATTACAGGAAAAAAAAAAAAGAAAGAGAAAAAAGAATAACTTCTGCTGTGATACTTAACAGAAATCATTTTTAAAATGAGAAATGTGGAACTTCATTTTCAGGAAAGGTAACAGGCTTCACTACTGTGTTAATGATATAAAAAGAAAAACCCATCTCTAAGATGGAATTCTTTTTCACCTTGCACTTTTGGGGTTGCAGAATTAGCAATTAGCTCATCATTCTTTGCAAGACACTAATGTTCCTCAGACAGGTTGTGTTTTGTTTGCTTGTCTGGTTTTTAGAAGCAGTTGTCTCCTATATATTTTCCTTCAACAGCCTTTTCAACAGCTAGTCTCTTAACTTAGTGTTAACATTTCACAATAAAGCTAGTAGAATAACTAGCCAGACTAGAAAAAAACAACCAACCAAACAAGCAAAAAACAGACCATCTGCCCTAGATCCCTCTTATTTCTGTAAATCTCCTTCTCTCTTGTCAGCCTGAATCACAGACTGTTGTAGAGCTCAAAGGGACAGCAGTGAACATCATGCCTATGGAGAGCAGTAGCAGACATGTAAAAAGTCAGGAGAGTGTAGGGGGTGCTACAGCAACCTCAGAGTAGACAGCTAAGTGCTCCATCCACTATATTGTTCCCACTTTTATCTTGGAGCATATCCCTAAGAAAAAAATTGTAAATTGGAAAAGAATTATTCTCTGTTTGTGAATAACCTATTGTTCTGACCTTTTCACTTTGAAGTCAGTACTTGCTCCAGGGTGATTCAATGGTATGGTTTGGCTTTGATGTACAATCTTAAAAGCACCATTACAGGCATTTACTGGAAGGGAATACCTTGTTGCCATGGCTACTCTTGCATCACTTGAAATTGTGATATAGCTGGATTTCATCACCATGACACTAATTTTCTCCAGTACAGCAATGGAGGGACTAGATCACAACTAATAGATGCAATAGTGTAACATTTCCATCTTTTCACTTCTTAAAGTTTGTATAGGTGAAACTCATGCCTGTAAGGGTAAAACTGTAAACCAATAAAGGTCATGCCAACTATAGTTTATAGGGAGAAAAAATAAATATCAGTGTTCTTGGCTTTGTTTCTTCCTAGAAAAGGTGAAATGCAGAGTCCTGTAGGAAATCAAATGTCAGTCAACTAACAATGACAGTCAAATTAATTGATGCAACTCATGATGTCGTGGACCTAATCCTTTTCTCATTTTCTCAGCAGCTGAATGCAATATGGTGAGATGTGTGGAAAGGAAAGTTTCTAACACCCGTGGGGCAATCCTTTGTTTTAGACTTAGAACGGCATAGAGGACCCACACCAGAGAGGGGGAAGCATCTGTAAAACTTTTATATCCCCAGAGGTGAAAGTATGAAAAAGCTACCATAGTATTTGAAAATAGACTCTCATTCCAGTTTGTCATGACCTAATCCAGTTCATTTCTCACTATAACTGCCACATAAGTGGGTTCTGAGACAGCTTTTATGTTCCAGGTATTGTAAGAAAAAATGTATGGAGAAAAGAACAAAGAACCAGTGTGAGACAGTTTTAAAACAGTGCCTGTCTTCATACCTCATTAGACTGCAAGTTAATCCGTTAGAAGGAAATTGTTTCTGCAGCGTTTTAGTTGAGAGAATTAGGAAAAAAAAAATCCTTATTTCATCTGGGATGATTAAAAGGGACTCTCAGTCATGCTCACTCAGCATATCAGAGGGATCCCAGATGAAATCTCTCATATCTCATTGATCTAACATGTAAGTAAGAGCCACCTCAGCTAAGGTGTAAAGGAGGGAGAAGGATTCAGCAGTAGATTGAAGAATCCAGATGTTTACAAAGGAGATATCTGCATCTGAATCCAACTACAAGGACAGGACTCAACATCTCACAGTCAGAATCCAATGTTAGAAAAGTCTTCAGCCATACCTGGCATATACAGCAAATGTCTTGTGATGAAAAAAAAAAAAAAAAAGCACTGAAGGAGGGAACTGTAACCCGAGCATAATGCACATTTTAAAGACACATAGGTCAAATTTAAGGAGTCATTCACTAAGGTCATCATCTAGGTTCACTGTGTCCTCAGTGAGATAGCAACAGTGTGTTATTAGTGGCCTTAGACCATCCACCTTAGGGCAGACTGAAGAGTATCTGAGGTCGTTTATTTTTGAACACTGACTACTGAAAGGACTTCAAGTAACTACTTAGATTGGATGCCTTCCGTACTTTAAGCAACTAATTAGATTGTATGCTTTGTGTTTGGTCAGGGAAAGACAATCAAGATAATCCTATTCTTTGTGCTTCAATTTCATACAATTTGTAAAAAAAATAGGTTTTTTTTTCCCCTCAAGTTGATGGGCTTCTGTGAAATAAACAACTTCAAGAAAGTGTAAAATAAACAAAGGAACACCTCAATCACATTTAACATCATTACCTGTGAGTAATCACAGTTATTCCCAATTCACTCCAATTTTGATGGAACACATGAGTGGCAAAGTCCCAAGTGAACTTCCTGCATGCTTCCTAATCTTTAGCTTTCAGCTACCAGATGTAACAAAATAAAGATGCTTAGCAACCTATCAGACATAATTATGTATTTAGATGAATTTGTTGCTACTAAGAATGTTAAATCCACTGCATTCTCAGTGCATAAATTCCAAAATGACTGATGTGTGAATGGCACTTTGTCTGGAGCTTTGTACAAATCCACTTTTAATTAGAATAATCTGATTGTGAAGCTACTATTTCAATCGCTTTTTCTTTCTGTTTTTAGTACATATATTCCCTATTTTTGGTCAGCCAAGAACTGGGAGGTGGCTTTTTTTATTTTTTATTTTTATTTTTATTTTTTTCTCCCCTCACTTTTTTCTTCAGTGTTTTGAAGATCCTATAGCTCAAAGTGAGTCTAGAAGCAGCTTGAGTGTGTGCCTGGTGTACTTCAGATGAGTGTTACAATTTTTGAAGTCATATTTGAATTTTACAATCAAATGATTTATTTATTTTGTTAGTGATCTTTACTTGATGGGTTCATGTGTAAGTTAAGTTATTTAAAAAATAGCTTGTAAATCTTTTGAGGTGTTTACAGTCTAAAGAGCAATTTTTATAATGAGTTCTCTCTCTGAGGCAGACTGACTTTCTTCTTTTGCTTCCAATATTTAGATTTACAAATGAGTATTTAACATCTCAAAGTAACTCTGTTCCAAACATATTTATCTACTTCCACTTAAACAGCATATTTTTTCTGCAAAAGTGGCAAAACAGAAAAATGTCTCATAGACTTTAGTTCACTTATAATACACTGTTACCATTTTTAAAAAGAAAACTAGAAATCTGAATAGCTCTTACATAGATTTTTACTTGTCCCCATAGCAAAATTCCACAAAAGCTTTTGAAGTGGAATTCATCCCTGTTGGGATTTACTGGTCTTTCTCAGTTCTCTAAGAGCAAGACTTCCAGTTGTAAGCAGTAGTGGTTCAAGACATTTCTGCCACAAAGATTAACATCACTGAATCTTACTTTTGATATATCACGTTCACTGTCAGTGAACATGCTTATATGCAAATCTATACATGCATTTCCAAATTAAAATGGTAATATTTTTAATTTTCAATTAAAATGGTAATATTTTATTATTTATTATTTTTTGGTTATGGTCCTTTCAGAATGCCAGAAAAATGTCTTTAGTTTTACTGAAATTAAGGTAATTTAGCAAATAGTTTTGATAATCCAGTAAGATTATTTTTGTAGTCTGGAATCTATAGTAAGGTGTTATTTTAATTATTTCAGTCTTCTAGGCATGCTGTATGTTTTAGTTATTCTCTTGCTTTGTTTTTTTGGCAGATCAGAATTTGCGCAAACATTAGTGGAGAGAAAATAGAGAAGGTGCTGATTCCTGGAAATCAAGCCTCAAAAAAAAAAGACCCAAGTTCACGACACCCATTCCCTTAATTAAAAATCAAGTCCATCAATCCTAGCGTCTCATTCACATTAAAGTGACAGATCGTGTAAGGGAGGATTCTTTGTATTTACACCCCATAATTGAAATCTCAGTCCAGTACTAAATGAACGCTATTGTGCAAACCAGATGCTTAAAATAGATTCCGGCATCTTCTCATAGTGTCTGTTTTCTGTTCTTGTAAACAATTGTCTAAGAAATAAAATCAAAGAATGAAAAACGAGGCTTCCTTCAGGTTCTTTTGGGGAAAAGGGAAGGCTTTCAGTTTTACAGAAAAGGAGGAAAAAAGTCTGCCAAATCCTTAGAAAGTGGTTATAAAGAGTCAAGTTCTATGGGGTTTCAGGCTGGATTTATTGTATGTCAAGCAGATCAAAAGTAAGTGAAGGCAGCTTAAGAGTCTTGATACCCAGCTGGGTATGTCGGTCTGTGAGCATAACAGACACTGTCTGTGCCACAGCAGAATACTTCTGCTTGCCAAGTTAATTAAGTTAGGATTGAATGCCCGTGGATAGGAGATAATATCAGCCACATACAAAGCATATGTAATATTGCAGATTAGGTTTATATGAGCTGCTTTGTCTCTCTGACAGGGAGACAAAAATGTGCTGCCATTAAGCTCAGAGAGATGGGACTTCTGCCATATTCAAGAACATGCTTTAGTCTGCATTTTTTTTTTCCTTTCTTATTTCTATTTTCCATCTAATAAAAATCCAAGCCTTTCAGCTATATGCAAGGGAAAGGGCAGGAAAGGTGACAAGGCCAGGAAACTGCCACAGGTGAACTTTTCAACTCAGAGCAACATCTAAGGGCAGGCTGTAAATAGAATTACTTTTATTAGGCAGCTGCCTGCTATAGTCGTTCTCATTAAGGGCTGTCACTCTGCCCACTGTGTGCAGTGGTGACAAGCAGCTCGAGCCTTGGGGAACCACTGCAGGACCCCCACTGCTGCCTGTCACTCAGCTGGAACCATCCTTTTGAGTAAATAACAGTGTCTATCCAAAGCATAAAACAGGATTTCAAAGTGCTTTATAGGCAACAGGCAGTTGCTAGGATTACCCCTTCACAAGAAACATGAGTTCGCAATAGAAGACCAAGGAAGCCATCAAGATCCCCTTATGTCACCAGCAGGTCACCATGTTGACCTCATAAAGAGGGGCTTAACCACCAACTTTAGACCTTTTTTTTTTTTCCCAGTTACCCCCTGAATCATAGGAAAATTAATTTAGGCAACGCTCAATCTTAAAAAAGACTCATTACTTCAGCATTTCCAGGGCCTGGACCACTGGTATATACAAGGTGAGGTGTAAAGATCAAGTCATTCTGGGGGAAGTGCAAGAATTATGGCTATGTCTGCCCCTCAAATTTATGGCGATTATGACTGGATCTGAGAAATGAAAATAAAGGAGTAGCAAGAGTGAGAGACTCTTGATAAGACCAAACCTGTAGCAATTTTTTTTAGGAAGCACTTTTCACTGAAGGCTCGTGTTCATTACAGGCAGTTTTACATCTGTTAACCAGCCTGAGTTCTCAGGATAGGGGAGAGCTCTCCTCACTGGATTCTGAAATATATATGATTTATATATGAACATGCACATGCACATATATGCTTAAGCATTCACAGTTCCATTTTCTTCAAACTTCTCATTTCTGTAAAAGCCCAGTCAAGGTTGTTAAGAAGGTTCCACACCACAGGAGGTTGGATATCTAACAGAGGTGCTCATTTCATGCATTTAAGTCCATCTCAGCAATCCTCCATTCCATGGAATGACATGAATCCTAAATTTTGCTCAAGACAAATATTCCAATTGTAATTCAAACTGCATCACCTGAAATATCTTGAAAGCATGGGCTATTTTGGATTCCTGGTTCAATGTAGTAACAGAAGGGAGCTGGAGAGCCATGAGCCGGACAGAAGACAAGAGTTAGCAATCATATTTGCTTGCTGCACTTGGCCAACTCTGAGAAGGCACACATATATTTATGTATGGGGCTTGCAGAAATTTAAACACTGTTTTTAAATATAACATGTATTTCTATGTTGCTATTCTGTTCATTTTGGTTAAGAATGCTAAGAATTACTAAATTGGATTAATTTATAAAAAATATTTGTGTGGGTGTATCTCACAGGAAACACTTGTAGGAATGCATTTCTAATACCTTTATTATTTCTTTCCTCGGAGTTTTACAGGACTGTTTTTCTCAAAACATACAAAAAGCCATTAAAAAAATATTGTATTTCATGATCTGATTATGCATATTTTGTTACAAGACAAGCACACTACATGGAAAATAGTATTCTTAGAAGAGTCACCTTCTTCAGAAGATTCCTGTTCATAATCCTGACTGGCATCTCCTATTTCTCCATGTGATTTTGCTCAGTTTGCATGATACAAATCATCATTTACACAGAAGACCAGGTCCAAATTCATTCCTGATTTATCTCCACCAATGAACAAAAGGGTAAGGAAAATCCATTAAAACAAGGTTAAAAAGAAAATAAAAATCCACTGCATGAGCAGAATAGAAATAAAATGCCAAAGTCATGATTGTCATTTACATTGAAGCAGAATAAAGAAGCTGGAAATGGAAACACAAAAGACAGACTGTGACTCTGCTTATTTCCAGCTACAAATGCATTGTTGGTATTTTAGAGTAGATTCTCATTTGTTTCTGAGAAAATATTTCCTTCATTACAGGGGCTGGTCAGTGAAGGACTAGGGGAGGTTCAGTGATAAACAGATTTTACAAATCCTCTGGCTCTCTGGGATTCGCTTATCTGTCTCTGAATGGATCTGTATCTTTCCACCATAGGCCTTGCAATCACTGGCAAACATGAAAGGGTCAAAGTCATGCTGAAAATGGTGAATATACTGAATTAAGATGCAGAAGAGATTAACCAGCTCAGGTTAATTGTGTTTTCATTTTCTTAAGAATTTATCAATTCTGTAAAATAAATCTCATTATGCTTTGTTATTAATAAAAGAAAATGGGACAGTGCATAATAGTGATAGATATTATCAAGAAACCTGAAAACAAGAACAGAAGAGTAATTCCTTCCAATTGTAAGAACAACCAAATGGCTACATTTAACACTGTTTCTTTAAACAACTTGGTGTTTCTTCATCTTTTTCAGTCCCTGTTCAGGAAGAGATCCTATCACTCTTGCTCTCAATGTTATTGAGAAAGCTTCTCCATATATATTTAAACTACTGTTTCTGAGAGCTTTCTTTTCCACACGTTGTAACTTCTTTTGTCAGCTGTGGGTTAGAAATCCAAATTCCTTACATAGAATATTCTTTGTGTTTATAACTAAAAGTAAAGAGAAGTTAGACGCTATCCAAGCTAAGCTAAATATGGTGAAAAACAAGACAAAACAAAACAAAACAAGCAAACAAAAAAAACCCATGCCATCTAACTCTTAGCTCACTGAATGAGAGGAGGTTCTTTAGATCAGGATCTTCCTTGAGTAGGAGACTGCCCACAGTCAAACACATCTCCAGAAGTACACCAGAAGTATCCAAACAGTGGTCACAGGACTTCCTTCAGTTTTTACCTTAAAAATAAGACATGTATATGTCTTATGTCTTAAAAATATGACATGTACGGCTGTGCTTAAACATCAGTAGTTTGTCTTACTGGAGAGCTGGCTGCACTTGCTTTTGTGGGTGGGTCTGATATTTGCATATTTATAAATATATATGTTTATAACTATATACATAATTTTCTGCTTGAGTTGCAACCCAAAGCAAAAACTGTGTCTCTCACAAAATCTGGGAAATCCCATGGCACTGGTACCTGCCTTCTTCAAGTACTCAGGCAAGACTGGGTGAACACTGGATCTCACCACGTAAGGAAAAGGACCCCACGCTCACTTGCGTTATACTAACTACAGGAAACACATACCTAGTGCTATTTAAACTGTTGAAGGAAGTGATAGGGAGGAGGCTGTGCAACTCTTATTATGGTGATTGAATGTTTACAACAGCATTCCTTTTAACAACAATTTATTTGTTATTGTATTGACCATGTTCCTAAGTACTGCCTTCACTTCTTCCTTAAGTACCGCCAGGGACAACGACTCCACCACTTCCCGGGGAAACCTGTTCCAATGCCTAACCACTCTTTCTGAGAATAAATTCTTCCTAATATCAAACCTGCTTAATTCCCATGGTTTCCTTAATGTTATTAACAGTATTACATAGCTAGAAAAATATAACTCAAATGCTTTTGTATTTTTAAGTGATTCTTTGAAAATGAGTACTACATTCCTTTCATTCTGAAGTGAATGGAATGATCTAACAGAGTGAGAAACTGAAGAATTATACATAGCCTAGATTGAGGATTTTTCTTAATTGTAGTAAAATAGACAATTATCAGAAAGCAAGACTTATTTTCAAGAAAAATTCAATAATTTGGGGCTATAACATTTCTGGAAGGAGAACTGAAAAACAAGGAAATATTTGCTTTGGTAGTATTTTTTCACTTTGTTTCTGAATAAAAGTTAATATAATAGAATCATAGAATAACCTGAATTAAAAGGGATCCATAAGTATCACTGAGTCCAATTTCTGGCTTCACACAGGAACACGCCAAAAATCAGACCGTTTAGTTGAGGGTGTTGTCTAGATGCTTCTTGAACTCTGGCAAACTCGGTGCCATGACTGCTTCCCTGGGCAGCCTGTTCCAGGGCTCAACAACTCTCTCAGTGAAAAACCTTTTCCTGATAACTAACATGAATCTCCTGTGTATCAGGTCCATGCCATTTCCTAAGGCTCTATCTCTGATCATCAGAGAAAGGAGATAAGTACTCCCTACTCATGAGGAAGCCATAGGCTGAAATGAGGTCTCTTATGAGTCTCCTCTTCAGTAGGCTAAATAAGCAAGAGACTTCAGTCACTCCTAATTTGTCTTTGCCTCTAGAGCCTGCATCATCTCTGTTGTTCTCCTTTGGACACTCTCATAGAGTTTTATGTTTTTGTATTTTTTTGTGCTGTGATGCACACACTCAGTGTAGAGAGGGACAGTCACTTTCCCTAACCAGCTGGCAGTGCTGCACTTGATGCACCCCAGGGTATGGTTGGCTTTCCTGGCTGCCTGGGCACACTATTGACTCATGTTCAACTTGCTGTCAACAAAAAACCCTAAATCCATTTCAGCAGGGGTGCTGTCCAGCATCTAATCCTCCAGTCTGTACATATAACCAGAGCAGCCCCTTCCCAGGTTTAGAATCTGGCATTTACTCTTGTTAAATTTAATGCAGTTGGTCTAGATCTCTAATTTCTCTAGATCTTCTGCAAGGCTACTCCAGCCTTGACAGGACCAGCAGCTTCTCCTAATTTATTACTGTCAGTAAACATGCTCAAAACAAATTCTAGTCCTACAACCAACTTATTTATGAAAACATTAAAAAAAATTGGCCCTCAAATTGAGCCCTGGGGAATTCCACCGCTGACTGGATACCAGCCTGATGAAACTCCAATTACTATAAACCTTGGTCCCAACCTGTCTGCCAATTGCTCACCCATTTCATTCACTGCATTACATTTTAATCTAGCCATTTCTGGGACCTCTCCAGATTCATGAGAGCACTGAAAAATAATTTAGAGAGGTGTCACCATGACATCAGCCAACTCTGACTTCCCTGGGATTTGCTCCACCAAGCCTCATAGATATATACGCATCTGAAATGGAGCAGCAAATCCTGCAAAAGCTCAGGGTTGGCTGGGAGTTGATTGCTACCTCAGACACAATCCTGAACCTTCGGCACCTGCAGTGTCAGAACTTGTCACCATGGTTAAAGAGAGAGGCAAAGAAGAAATCAAACTTCTCTGCTTTGTCTATGTCCCTGTTCATAAGGCAACTATTCTCATGAAGGAACAGACCAACATGCTCTCTGGTCCTGCTTTTGTTGCTAATATATTTTTAAAAAGTCTTTTTTATTGTCCCTCACAGTACGGGCCTGCTTCAACTCTAAGCTTCGGCCACACAAATTTTCTGCTTACAGAGGTGAACACCATCCCTACAGTCATCCCATGTTGCCTGTCCTAGTTTCCAGCTGTCACACATTGTCATTTTCTTCCTAAGCTCTAGAAGAAGATCCCTATTCAGCTAAATCAGCTTTCTGCCCTATCTGCTTGACTTCCGACATTTTGGAATTGCTTGTTCCTGTGCTCTCACAAGGTGGTACTTAAAAAATGACCGACACTGATGGACCACAATGCTTTCAAAATCAGTTTCCCAGGAGATATTACAAAGTAGTTCACGAGCAGCCTGAAAACTGCTCTCCTCATATCCAGAGTTGAGGTTTTGGTGGCAGTCTTCTTCCTATCACCAGTGATATTAAATGGGTATTTCATGGTCACTATGGCCAAAATGGCCACTAATGACCACTTCACCCATGAGATTTTCTCTGTTCACAAGCAACAGATCTACGAGAGCACCTTTCCTTATCAGCTCTCTCCTTATCTGTACCAGAAAACTGTCATCATGATGTTTTAGGAATTTCCTGGGCGCGTTTGTATCAGCTACAATGTGTATTTCTGATCATGTGCATTTAAAATCATTTTCAGGGTTTCGCCACTTCAAAAACATTTTTCTTATTTTAGAAACTGGGAAACTTCAAAACATACATTGTTTCAAAACAGTGATTTTTTTTTTTTTTTTCACATGGGTAAAGTGAATCACTCATGGGTAAAGTGAATCACTATTCCACACAAATTAAGAAAAATAAAAAATAAAATGAAATAATGATACACATGTCTGAACCCTTCTTTTCTTTTGGCTCAAAGCTTGCTTTCTGAGGTATGTTTTGTGATAAGACTCTAACTTACTTACCAAGGAGACAAATGGTG